>NC_072731.1:4143857-4443857 GCF_026930045.1 Uloborus diversus
TTTTTTGACAACAGGAATCGTAAAAATAAAAGCGAGATAGTACCAATTTAATATGTTTTTTATTTATTCTAAATATACATTGATAAGAAATCCATGTATTTCTCTTTGCAAACATATGTTTTGAAGTTTTACGCTCTTTTACTATTTTTGGCTCTTGAAAAAAATTCCGGTTTACAATATAAGAAAGTGGAATGTTCATTTCCTTCTAAGCTGAGTGAAACTGCTTAGCTCCTGTCGGTGCCCTCTTTTGATTTCGAAGCAGGTCTGTAATTAAGCGAAGGATGTTAGTTCCGGGAACTCGTTCTCCTTTATAAATGATCTCTAAATCAGGAGTCCAGGAAAATGTGAAGGATTTTCTCCCAGAAAATCTAGTATGCTTCTTGCAGTGTAATTTTCTTGTAATGAGTTTTCCGTCCCCTAGGTCGTATCCAAACATATTATTTTTCTCGTTCACGTTGTACCATGTGTGCGGATAAATTATCTCAGCCAATCCTACTTCCCATTTTCCTTCTAAATTTATTGGTGCAGAAAGTTGTGTGACAAAACTTGAAACTTTATTTCCAGAAAAGTAATTCAGGGAGCTGTCCGATGGCAACGTCACGTAGAAAGGCATTTTTACATATGCATGTTTGGATACTAAGTACCAGCTGTATTTATAGCGTTTTGACTTCACTCACCCAAGCATTAAATTTTTCTGGGTATCCAACAAATTTTACAAAATATTCCAGTTTCCCATTTCATTTCCTCTTTCTAATCACTTTTTCAACTGGATAATATCCAGAGTCTGTCCCTTTTTGAATTTCGTGCGCGTAAAACGTCCCTTGAATAACTTCTCTCAACAAATCTTTAAGTACATACACTGCTGTATTTCTGAAAATAACCTTTTGAATCATAAATATTTCCCTGGACCAATTATTTTTATATTCTTTTTCAAATTTACCTTTCCATTTGCTGATACATACAGTATCGTTTACTTTTAAAAGATTTTCTTTCTTATGATATGACTTTTTAAGATCAGAATATAAAGTTAACCAAACATCATCTTGATTTTCAATTTTTACGTTAGCAGGTTCTGTTTTAATACTTCGATGCCAAGTGTGATTGTAAGTAAAATTAACTTATGAATCACATCAATGTACTTTTTGGTGTTACATTCCGTAAAATATCTTGTCATCTTTGACATTAGTGTTCGATGAAAGCGTTCTACAATGCTAGCTTTTGTTTCATTATTCGTTGTGAAAAAATATATGTCCTTTTCTTTTAAATATTTTTGGACTAAACTGTTTGTAAATTCTCTACCTTTGTCTGTTTGAAGGGTCAACGGAGCACGAATTTTAAAAATTTCTTTCAAGCCAATTAAAATACTGTTACTTTTCTTATCTTTTAAAGGTACGGCAAACGCGAAACGTGAAAAAACATCAATACAAGTCAAAAACCATTTGTAACCATTGTTAAATTAGATTAAGAGCTTAAATCTAAGAGTTCCGCCTGGAATTGTTCATCTATTCCTCCCACTACAACTGGATTCCGTTTAAAATTGTGTCTCACTGATTTATTTAAAGTATAAGAGTCTTTTGTTTCTAACCACTTTTTAATGTTTTTAACTTTAACAGTATCCCCTGTTGTCCTGCGTAAAGCATTTATTCCACCAAAACTACCTGGTTGTTCAGGACTCTTGTAAAATATAGTGAGAGCCATTTCTTACGCAAACGAAAATGCGATATAATATAAGGAAATTTTAAAGTGTGAGTGCTATTTATACTTATTTAACACAATGAAAAAACATGGTTTCTTTTAAAATAACAAACACATTTTATTAACATAAAGTAGTTATATGCATACAAGTAAAGACAATTAATACATTTTTTCATTTAAATAAAACTTTTCAAAATTTCCAAGCATCTTTTTAACGTCAATAACATTGAACAAACCAGACAAGAACCATTTTAAATACGGCCATCAACATTCATGGCAACAAATTCGTGAGCTAAGGCTTCCCTATTTATATTAGAGAAAGCCTGTTCGAAAAAAGCATGAAACTTTTGAGGCTTTGTGTAAGATTCACAGTCATGCATATCCATGCTGAAAATGAATCCATTTTTGCAATCGATGCATTCTTTTTTGGTAAGAAAGTTTATGTTTTGTATGAGCACAGTAAATAAACACTTACGCAAGGAATCAGTCAGTTCATCGACTGCTTGTGGGGTGTCTTTGTCGAAGTTATCTCATCGACTATCACTAGGATAATTTTTCATTTCAGAAAGAATATGTTCTTTCAGAGTATACGTAATACGTTTCTCTTTGATACTGCGTAAGATGGAAAAGCAGCTGAAACACAATTTGTCAATCTGATTTTCTAAAATTATCACTCTCTCTAGCACAACTGGAACATTTCTCTTTTTGGTTTAAAGAGTCTTTAAACACCAACACTGATGTTGCCGTTTAAACAACATCAGTGTTGTTTAAACGGCAACATCAGCGTTGCTGAACGGTTTGTGTGTTCAAAAGAACACACAAACGTCTTTTTTGACAACAAAAGCAAAATCAGGGTCTTCCAGTAATTTTTCAACTTTACTTTTGCGTAGATCGGATATAAGAGCACTCCAAACATCTGGCTTCAAGGAAATACCATCCTTGGTTGGATGAAGAACACCATCTTCGTCACATGAGTATCTCCTAACATGCACTCGCGTTTGCTTCAGAAAAGTATTTGCTAAAGGAAAAACATTACCACCCAGGTGAATCATATCATCTGGTAATGAAGACATAGTCCGTTTTGGAGTAGATTCAGTGCACAATTTCTTGTTCGTTGTTTCTATATGATCAACTTTGCGTTTTAAAAAGTTTCAGAATGGTTTCCCGTAGCATTAGACATTCTTGAAAAATTGAAGAACTGAAAGCGATCGGCAGCACAGAATACAGAAGAACGCAAAAGAAAAGCGGCAAAAGACTAAAACACAACCAGTAGCATCGAGCGCAACAGTTCAAGTGAACGAGTTTGATCCTATCGAGCATGAGCGTTGCCAAACGGAACGTTAAAATTTTTAAGTCTTCCTCTTCACTTCAATTCACTCAGAGCTGTCTATCTTCACTTCAGTTTATACTGTGAGGTATTTTCTGCAGTCGGTCGAGTTTATTCTTGTCTGGACAAGTTCAGACAAGAATAAACATGAATAAACAAGTGCTAACGTTGCAGAAACTATTGTTTGGAGGGGGAGGGACATGCTCCTGTTTTGAGCTAAAGGACCTAATGTAATGTAATGTATGTCGTACCAGCGCTTAACGACCTAATATAATGTAATGTAACTTACATGTGCACAAATACCTAATAGAATGTAATGTTAAAAAAAGTGTTGCCACCGAAAAAAAAGTTTCTGCACCCCCCTAACCTTTTACAAAATACTCTATGCCCTCAGGGCATAAAATACACTCCTGATCTTCTACGAGAAAAGGGGGAGAAAGGGGGAAAGCAATATTGCCTGAGGCGTAGTACGAGGACCTCTGTAAACTACTCACGGCGATATAAAGTCTAGCCACCACGTATAGCAATGACTTTCTCTTTTTCTCAAAGAAATGTTTTCAGGAATGTTTTAAAATCAACCCGAAAATGTATCATACCATTCTTTCCAATATTTGGCGACGGATTCGAAAGTGGCTTTTAAAATCCGAGTCCAGCATTGCTAAAACAGTTCTTTCGCAATATTCCTAAACTCGGGGAACATCGGTTCTTCTCCTTGGTACTCGCATTACAATAATTTCATCTTCAGATGATAAACTTTCTTCCTAATCACTACTCTCTTCTAGTATTTGCATCGCTAACAGCATTTCTTCTCTCCTGATATCCACCATGTTGTTCTGCCGCAAATGACCCAAGCGATGTCCAGAGCTCGGGCTCTGCCCCTTACGTTATTTATGACGTCATGGCTGGGACACTTGGTCGCCTCGTTCGATTTCTAAACGCACCCTAAGGATATTGGTTTTGCTCAAGAAGATTCAGTGTGTGGAAGTTCTCTGTGTGGAAGTATCATTAGCAAACCGAGACCTCCATTTTTCTCAAAACTTGCAGGAAATGCAATTTTTTAAAATCTTGACTGATAATTCACTGATTTACAAAGCTTATCTTATAACCATTCATCAAAACAAACCTTATTTTGGTGCTTCGAGGAACCCCTATTTAAATGCAAGCAGATGAGACTGTTTCCATGAGCTCACTTCTTTTTGCATTGAAAAAATAGGTTCATTGGAATCTCAAAACACATGTCTAATATTTTCTGTTATCTTGCACTTTCAATGCTGTTTTTTTTTTTTTTAGCAATCACGATTTCTTATTGTTCTCACTTGACTTGTTTTGATGTCCTTTGATTTTATTTTCTCACCGCCACCCTCTGCAGCATCACCGTCGACCGGCTCCTCACGATGCTGCTCCTATAGCGAAAGCCGTCTCCAGGTTGCATCCATGTCCTACACACACGCGCATACATACACAACTACACACACACGCACGCACACATACACACACACAAACACACACACAAACACGTACACACACAAACACATACACACACAAACACATACACACAACTATCCACACATTCATGCCTTGCACACAGACACAAACACATATGCCTATACACACATACACATCCCCCCCCCACACACACATTCATATACACAACTACTCACTCACTAATGCCAGCACACAGACACAAACACACATGCCTACACACACATACACATACCCCCTACACACAAACACACATACCCCCCACACACAAACACACACGCCTACATACACATACTCGTGATTGCGAAAAACATAATTTGTATTCAAGATGTCAAAATTCAAATTAATTTTTCTTTTTTTTTTTTTGACAGTTTCGTGCTGATTGATTCTGTTTGTGGTATTGGGCGTAATTTATAATTTTTTCTCTTGAATATATTATGTAAAATTTAAAAACAAGCAGTTATGAGTAAAGCTATTAAATTTTTAAAAAAATAATAATACTTACATCGTGATGTAAGGCTGGCGTTGCATCACAATGTAGAAATTCCTACTTCATCCAGCCCTAATAGATATAAATATACTCTCACCTCTAACGATGCCCCTAATTGATATTACTGAGATAATTTTGTGAAAAAATTTCTTTTCTGTGCAAAAAGTATTAAATGTTTTTTGATCTATATGCAAATTATATTATCATACAACAACTTGCATTAACAAAGTCAGGCAGTATTTTAACACACAAGGAAGGAGTGGGGGAGAAGAAAATAGCATCTGGATTAAAGCATGAGAACTTTCTAATTTTATCACTTTTTGCTGAAAATTTCAATTAAAACTTCCTGAAAAGTTGAAAAAAATCAATTTTTCCGGACCGGAGTGGAAATAAACCATTTTGAAAAAAAAAAAAAAAGTTTTTTTTTTCCGTTTCTTTCCAAAATGTTCCGGGTTTGTTCCGACTGCAACTAGTGATTGCAATACCAGTATACCGGAATACCGAATGCCGGTATTTCGAGCTATTTTGCAATTTCGTAACACCGGTATTTGCTGAGGTAAAATACCGGTATTTTCGGTATTAACTGAAAATGATAAATAATTTTGAATCCAAGAGTTTTCAATGAAACTAGTTAAATATCTACTGTTATTTAAAATGTACATTTCTTTTTCGATGATACAGTACGAAAATCAATCTACAGATGTACAAAATTGGCTTCAAAAGCACAAAAGATTATCAATAAGTAAAAGTAGTAGAAAGATTACAAAATGATATTTTCATCACTAGATGGTGAGATAAATTGCATTTTCCTGCGTTTATGCTTGGTATGATCACAATGATTTTATTTTTCTCATTTCCTTGATTCACTTGCCCTTTTGGGAAAGTTAATTTTAAGTAGCCGCGTTTACAACTAACTTTTCGACCCGGTAAATCTCCGCAAAAAAACCCGATTGAAAAATTCCCCGTTTCCATGTAAAAAGAGGTTCCCCTATTGTACCAGAGAAAGCGGTTTTTACCCAGCATCCTTAGCGGCTAGTAGACGAACGTGTTTCGCGTAATGCATTCTGGGTAAAAACACCGCTTTCACTCCGGATGGGAGCAGGAGGAGAAAAAATCCACATTTTCCCCGCAAATAACCGGAATGCGGTGAAAAGCAGGTTTTTTCCGGGGTCGAAAGTGTCCATGGAAACGGCCCTAGTGTAATTACGAATGTGTTTGTGCCATGAACAGGGGCGTGCACAGAAATTTTGGGGCCTGTCAAAAATAACTTTTACGGGCCCCTCTCAATATTGTTTACTCCTACGTACCAACACATATTTCACTCCTCGTTTTATAAATCGCGGGCCCTCTTCAGGCTCGGACCCAGACCAAAAGGTGTCCCTTCTCCACCCCCCCCCCCGTGAACGCCCCTGGTCATGAACAATTTATTCCAGTCGTCAATTGCGGCCAGTGGCGTAGCGAAAAAAAATCCTTGGGGGGGGGGGTTAATTTTTTCTGAAGTTTAAAGTAAAGCTATGCCCTCGAGTTTATACACACACACACACACATATATATATATATATATATATATATATATATATATATATATATACATATATATATATATATATATATATATATATATATATATATATATATATATATATATATATATATATATATATATATATATATATATATATATATATATATATATATATATATATATATATATATATATATATAAAGGGTGTCCCCAAAATTAACGCAAGATTTGAATTTGCCACAATTTTTGCTGTGAATTGTTGGCAGCCGCGGAAAAAGAACAATTTGACAGCTGGGAGTTTAGGGTTAGTAAAAATGGAGTGTTATGCTATTATACAGCCAGCGAAACAATTCAATCACTGCATGAGGAATTTCCTGTTCGTGTACTCTCTCGTTTCGGTGATATGAATTGTACCCTAGATCGTGTGATTTTACATCATTAGATTTCTCCCTATGGGGTTATTTGAAGTCAAACGTCTATGTCAGCAATCCCACAACCACCAGCGCATTACCTAATTGTGATATCGAGCGCCAATAACAGTAAACTGCTTGACCCGCCCAAACTTTCATTATTTTTCAAATAATTGTTCGATAATGAAAACTAATGAAAACGCATTATAGAATCGAAAACGCTCCATTTGTAATAACCCTAGACCCTCAGCTGCCAAATTGTCCTTTTTCCAAGATTTCCCACAATTTATTGCAAAAATGGCGGCAAATTCAAATCTTGCGTTAAAGAAAGAACCAATGTCACTCTCTGGATAAGAAGTGATTTTTTCAAGGAAATGTATTTCTGATGAATCTGAAGGTGGAACGATTTCCTCATCACACAAAATTTTCTCTTTTTCAGTGCTCCTTCCATTGCGTTCCTGGAGAGGGGTTGCAAAAAATGGCGAAAAGGTTTTTTGTCTTTTTTTACTGCTCATTACTATATTTATTACGAAAGAGAAACAACTCTAATTGCAGTCTTGCTACACTAATGGATAGAACTAGGGTTGTCAAGTGGTCAAGTTCTGCAGTCGAAACAAACGGCGCTGCGCGGAGTGATACATTCATTCAGAAAGCAAACAAAAAAAAGCATCCGAAACAGTAGTATTGTCCTGAAGTCTTAGGGGGCAGTGGAAGAAAGGGAGATATGCGTTCCAGGAATAGGTTGCAAAGGACAGCCGTTCGCACTTCGCACAGCGCCGCGAAAGAAGGAACGAGGGGGAAAGTGCCAGTGACGTCACTGGGTAGACTCGATCTGGGACATTTGTATTTTGTATAGTGCGTGCGCGCGTAATTCTTCACTCTCTTTTTCCGTTTTTATGTTTAAAAGTTTTTTGAGGTTAAGCATCAATAGAAATGAAATACAAGGGTAAATGTTTTGAGTCCCATCGACAAGTTAATAAGCGATACTAAAAACTATAAACATAATTAAAATATACAATACAAATTTTTAGTTTCTCTTGCTTAGTTATGGATATTCTTTATCCAATATAGGTGTTTTAATGGGGTAGAAAGCGGAAATTTTGCACAATAAAATTGAGCTTATAAAGAAATGAAAATAATTTACTATGCTTGTCGTTTCCTCTTGTGTGTACATAATTTTGTCAGTTTAGACTTAAAAAAAATAATAATATTTTTATTTCAAACTTGTCCCAAAGAAAATGAAAGAGATAAGATAGATATAAGGAATAACTAAACATATTTGAATTTTGTGATACCTCATTTGAATATAATACTGCCGATAATTTTTAGAGGAAGTTTTTTTTTTTTTTTTTTTTTTTTTTTTTTTTTTTTTTTACGAAGTAACTATAACTCCTCTGACCAAGAACTTAACAAACGTTGTTTTTGAAAACTGAAGTAGAACCTCATTAACCTAGACTAATAGAGGATCCAGGTCTTCTAGATTGTTTAAAACGAATTAAGCAAAATAACCTATAAAATGAACCAATGTACATAAGTAAAATACTTGAACACAGTAAAAATTGTATTTTGAATTCAAGAGAATGAAATATAAAGCTGCATTAGAAAAAGTTAAAAAAAATAAAAATACAGCCTTACAAAAATACATTATTGCGCTAACGCGTTCTTTATTTACACCGTATGTACATTCAAATGGTTGTCTAGATAAAGCAAAGTCCAGATTAATATGTGTTTACTGAAATTGTTAATCAGCATTTTATTCACTTCAATTTAAAATTAACGTATTGAAATTTAGCAACGTAAATCAAATTTAAAGTTTCAATGATTATCACCAAATTAATAAAGCTAACTTATTTGTAGACTGAAAAATTTGTTCATGTCTGAATTCTACCAAACATTACGTTACAGTAATAAATGAAATCTTTCCGAATATTCTACAAAGTTTTCTTCTGTGATCCATTTTTTAAAAAAAATATTTTTGCCGGCTTACCTTTTGTCCTCAGAAAGTTTTTCATTCAAATATCGGATTCTTCCAAATGTTCTTACTCGAGAAAAAAGTTCAATACAGAAGAACAATTAAATGGCGTAGCTTTTGTACAATCATAAAAACATTAATGTATCTGATTTGAAAGCTTTAAATGATCAAAAAAAAAAAAAAAAAAAAGTGCTCATATACGAAAATAGATACACGATTGAGATAATCACGACATAGTGTTCATTTTCCATCTCCCCTCTCCCATCTTTAAGTCATTGTTGCATCATTGCGAATTATTATATACTAGCTAATTTATGCAGGTACTAGTGGTACCCGCACGGCTTTGCCCGTAATAGAAAAATTAAAAAGTCTTTTGGTTCGCCTGTGTATTTACAAATAATGTATGGTGAATTTTCTCGTCAGTTGGCTTGTGCCCATGTTACGGTTCCACGTTATGATAATTTCGTATCTCGCCAATTGGCTTGTGTCCATGTTACGGTTCCACGTTATGATAATTTCGTAATTTACTCGTCCATCTTATGATAGTTTTGTTCTTAAAATTGGAATAGAAAAAGAACCACATCGAATTTTCGAAAAATCGCTTCGAGGTGCACACCCCCATGCTACAAACTAACTTTGTGCCAAATTTCATGAAAATCGGCCGAACGTGCTAGGCGCGTCACACATCCAGACATCCTCCGGACATCCAGATAGAGAGACTTTCGGCTTTATTATTAGTAAAGATTTTAAGCATGGGGATACAATGTTCAAGAAATTGTTAAGTAAAATCTATTGAATAATGTTTACAAAGAAATTTCATGCATTACATCTAAATGCATTGTAATTTTACGGTTGAAGGAAATTGATTACGGTCTCACAGTGCCGTTACTAAACTAATTAAATATCATATAGTTGCATTGTGACAGGGTTGAACCAAATCCTGCAAAAATAAATAAATAAATAAATAAATAAATAATAATAATAATAATAATAATAACTTCGTACACCACATTTTATAAAATTTGTCTTGCTCTTTATCTTAACTTTTTGAAATTCTTCCCTCAATTATTTATTGAAGCAGCTTAATGTTAGTATTAAATTTAAAAAAAAAAAGCATTTCAAAACAGAAAAGAATGTTGAATTCCTATTTTTTGGGTGTGTTTTGAGCTCTTTGAAAATCTTGAAGGAAAGCTTAAGTTTCCAGAACTTTTTCAGTAATTGACCATCATCACGTAAAGGCATTTCCAATACTTTCAAGTATAATTACCCACAAATGTGTCCTTTATGTCTATTTTAACGTAACTTGAAGGAAAAATAACCTGCCAACAGATTTCGCGCAGGAGCTGGAGCTTATTTCTGAAGAAATCCTAGTCTAATGTTATGAGACATTTCCAAATTAAATCAAACCTTGAAAACAATATTCATATCCTTATTCATAATGAGTGATTTTTAGCCTTGTCTGGGAGCGGGCTCGGCCCCTTCAACTGCCTCTTTAACAATCCTTGTACAGAGTAAAAATTCTTAAATTGTATTTTAGCTAAGGCAGGCATACCACAGTTCTTTGGGCATACGCTGTGGATATTGTCCCGCGGAGTGTACCCTATGACGTCAAAAACGAGTTTTCTACTCTCGCTGTCCACATGTCGGCGGACGAAAAGATCAAAGGAACGAGCCAGCCCTTGTATTCGTAAGTACTGACTTCGCACACTTTTTCTCGAAAGAAAAGAAAAGAGACCCGGACTGGGAGGGTGGAATTCACAGATTCGACATGTGGGGCAAGCCCTTTCGGCTCTGTTTCCTGGTTTGGTGTGGTGCTATTTTCCTTAGAAAACTAACGACCAAACGGCACGACCTTGAGGGTCACAGATTTGGACAAAATTCCAGATAGAGGTCCATTCCCACTAGATATAAGCCTAGGTGAAGCGGTTTGACTGCATAGGCCCTTGTTTGGCTGCAACGAGGGTCCAAAGTTGCTAGTTTGGCCCCAGAAATGCAATGGCGTTTCATTGGAATTTCGGACTTCGACACTATATTCGATGTCCCAACGCATTTGGCATCTTCTGTTAGTAGAACAAGTGGAAAAGAGAACACCTATATATTTATGGGCATTATATAAGTTACTTGAAAAGTCGAAAAGCTCTTGCAGTTTTATTTTTTATGGGTTATCTACAATAAATTAGAGCTTTTTCTCCTCTCCCATTTTTACTTTCTTCTATATCTAATATATAGAAGAAAGTATTGGATTCGTGCAAATTTTCGAATTTCGAATTTTGACGGATTCGAACGTTTTGAGGTGTGCTGAGTCCATTTCGACCATTTTTGGAAAATGTCTGTCTGTCTGTGTGTATGTGTGTGTGTATGTATGTATGTGTGTGTGTATGTATGTGTGTCACGTCTGTGTGTGACCAGTTTTTTGTGGCCGCTCTACAACAAAAACTACCGCATGAAATCCAACGAAATTTAGTACACATATGTGCCCCTATGTGAACTTGTGCCCATTAGTTTTTGGCGCGAATTCCTCCAAGGGGGGTGGAGCAATGGGACGTTTTTCGAGTGACGCGTGCTTGCTATTCCTCAGGAAGTTACTGGCGGAATCAAACAAAATTTGGTCCATATGTTGGTATTAACAGGAACAGGTGCTGATTCAATTTTGGTGTCAATAACTCAAACGGGGGTTGAGCTGTAGAACGTTTTTTGTCGTCAATTGTGACTGCTGTATCTCAAGAAATAATGAACGGAATGAAAGAAAAATTTATCGGCAAGTAGCCCTTAGTGGGTATAAGAACTGATTTTAGTTTTGTGTCAACAGCTAAAAGGGGGGTAGCGCAATCACCCGTTCTTTTTTTCCATTTTGAGTGCCCTATCTCAAGAAGTAATGCTACGTTCTGGTTGAAATTTGGAATATATGTGAATCCATATGTAAACAGGCTTTGGTTCTATTTTAACGCCGATCGCTCCAAGAGGTGTTGATTTTTTTTTTTTTTTTTTTTTTTGCGAATAAAAATATTTTTATTAATGCAACAATAAGAAAGATAAATCGTAATAAATTGTCGTCTGCGTATTTCTCGTGATTTTAATTGTATGGAAATGATAGGAAATATTATCTCAATGATTTAAAATTTTTGACTGTTGCCATCTTATGTTTGTTAACAAGTGAAATATTTGTAATTAATTCAAGCAAGGCTTTTAAAATAACTTTCAATTTTCGCTCTTTGCTTTGCTTTTGCAATCATTCAGACATTGGGATAGTCGTCAAGTTTTTGCATGTGTAATTTTGTTTTTGTTGGGAATATTCTTCCTCGTCAAGCATGGGGAGGGATCAGAAAAAGGAAAAATATAGAAGAAAGTTTCGTGATGGCCACAACATACTAGTTTTGCTTATCATTGCGGGACATATTTAATATTAGACAATAAATATCCAATTAAAGTAAATGCTTTCATTAGCATACGATAAACACCTTTTACTAGCAAAGAATTAATATAAAACGAAAATAACTAATTTCATTTGCAAACGATAAATATTCTGTTATTTTGTTATTTTTGCATTCAAGTTATTGAAAGTAAAAGTAGTGTCCAATATAAATTTGAGAAACACTTATTGAAAATTAGTATTCAACTTAATTCCAAGGTAAGTGCACGCAAATGGCTCATATTGCAATACAAGAGCAGAAAAAGGGGTAAAAATGGTAATTCTGAAAGAAATTCCATTTCAAATCTTGGTTCAAATTAGCAACTTCAGGCCCCCGGTGCTGCCGAACTAGGGTCTATGCAGTCAAACCGCTTTACCTGGGCTCATACCTAATGGGAATTGACCTATATCTAGGATTTTATCTAAATCCGTGACCCTCAAGGTCGTGCCGTTTTGTAGTAAAATGATAGAAGTGTGGAAGGAGTTACATCCTTTCAAATGATGAAAAAATTCAAATCCTAGAATACTGGCCAAGTTAGATCTGCAGCTCTGCTCACCTCAAGAGGAAAATTGAATTTAAAAAAAAAAATAATAAATAAAAACAGGTTCGACTGAAAAAATATTTTTTGGGGCTCATGGGGGGGATTCTAACCCCCTTATCCCCCCCCATGACTATGCCACTGATTGCGGTAATACTTCATGATTATGTGTTTCGAAAAGTAGTACTTTTGACTGAAGAAAACAACCCCATTGAGAAATTGGTGTGGTCGTCAAACTCTTGGCTTGAATAATTTTTTTTTAGATACCATGTTGCTTTGTGCTAACCCGATGCAAATAGAGATACATCCCTATTCTTTGTTTACGTATGCAAGGGGAAAACATTTTTCGCGCCGGCATTGTAAACAAAAAAATTGACGCCAATGGATAAACCTTGCCAATTATCCAATTTTGGAAATCTTCCCGTATGAAATGAAGCATCAAAACACAGTTTATACGTCCAACTTCTGTGTGAACAATATTACTTATAAAACGTCTATTATTACTGAGTAAGTTGCTTCTTCGTCATTAGAAATATAAATTCCCAAGTATCAATTGAACGAATTCACCTCATGGCAACATATAACTGTTCATTCGAAAACACTGAACGTCGCAATAGTACAATTTTGAAAAAAGGTTGTCTTTGAGATTTGTTTATGGTTAAGGGCGGTAAATAATTGATGTCACACTTTTCAACATTTTGGACCCTCTCTCCACTTTGTCACAAAGTTTCGCACTTCACCATACTCCCTCTTCCCTTTGTCACATGCCACGCTGTTTTTCATAAACGTTACTATTAAAAAAAAAAGCTTGTTGTCACATTATCCCCATTGTATGCCCCTCTTGTCATTTCTTTCCTCTCCCTTGTCTTAAACCGTTACTATTTCTTGAACCTCACCTTAAAGCGAGACTTTATTCGTGGACAGCCCCTGTTTTGTGGTAACCGTATGCAAATATATATTTCCCTACTCTTTGTTTACGTATGCAAAGGAAAAACGTTTCTCGCGCTACAATTGGTGCCAAAAATTTGACGCCAATAGATGAAGATCGCCAATTTCCCAATTATCAAATTCTTCCCGAATGAAATGATGATGCAAAACTCAGATTATACGTAAAGCTTCTGCATGAACAATATTTCTCCTAAAAAGTTTAATATCATTGAGTAAGTTGCCTTGACCGCTTCCATTAGAAATATAAAATTTCAAACAGTCAAATGAACGAATCCTACTTGCTACATTAAAAATTGTCCATTCATAAACACTAGACATCGCAATAATAGTGCAATTTTATTTTAAAAAATCGTCTTTGTGATTTGTTTACGGTTTAGAGGAAATAACTAACTAATGCACTTTTCAAAAATTTTTATCCCTCTCCCCTTTGTCTCCAAGTATCACACTTCACCATACCCCCTGTTCCCTTTGCCACACGTCATACGGTTTTCAATAAACGTTCTTATCAAAAAAAGGCTTGATGTCACATTTTCCTATTTTATGTCTCTTGTCATTATTTCCGACCCCTTGACACGAACGGTTAATTTAATGAGCCCACCTTAAAAAGGGACTTCATTCGTAGTTAGCTCCTTGCAAATAGATATTTCTCTACTCTTTTTTACGAATGAAAAAGAAAAATATTTCTCGCGCTGGCATTGGTGCCAAAAATTTGACAGCAATAGATAAAGTTCGCCAATTTCACAATTATGGAAGTCTTCCTGAATGAAATTATACCGCCAAACTCCTTCAATACGTAAAACTTCTGTACATACAATATTCTTTTTAAAAGTAGGCATGACCTTTGCAGTTACAAATATAAAATTTCCAACGGTCAAATGAACGAACCCTACTCGCGGCAACATATAACTGTCCATGCGAAAGCACTGGACGTAGTAATAATACGCCAATTTTATTAAAAGTTTCATCTTGAGATTTATTGCTGGCGACAGCAAATGCAGGTATTATTGTGAGAAGAAGGTAATTTTATCGAAACTGAAAGTCCTCCCTCCCTTCGTAAAATGATTTATTTAAATATTAAAATCGCGAAAACATAATCAAAATGAAAATATTTTAAGTGCCTGTAGTTACCCAAAAAGCCTCAATAATAAAAACAAATGCAAGAATTCTTTACGCTCAAGCGAGAAATGGCAACACATAATATTATCCAGAAATGACTTCACGCTAACTATGTCACGTGAAAAAGCAAATAAAAATTAATGTTTTATTGCTTCTAGCTTCTATTCTAATATAATGCTATTTCATTCCATCTCATCAAATTCATTCCATCAATTCCTCCAAATTCATTCCATCAATTCCTCCAAATTCATTCCATCAATTCCTCCAAATTCATTCCATCAATTCCTCCAAATTCATTCCATATTTCATTCCATCACATCCTATCTCATTCAAATTCTGCTATTCTAATATTAATTGCTTCTAGCTCCTATTCTAGTAATTTTAGCGGGTTTGCGTTTTTGAGCCGTAAAACGGGGGACAAGCGTTTTTTGAAATATTTTTCACGAGCTTTCCAACCATACCAAGCTCGAAGCATTAAAATGCACTTTTCGTGTAGAAAAAGCGGTTTAAAAATGAATTAAAACCTAATGTTTCACACTTCCAACAATGAATTTCAACAATGGAAAATAGATAAGATTAAAATTTTTGAGTTTTGCTAACTAAAAAATGCTTATAATTTTTTTTCTAATGGATTTAGGTTATTGGACCTTGGGCGCCCTGACAATTTCTTCGTTAGGAATATTTTTTAAAAGCCTTTCCAACCATATCAAATTCAAAAAAAAAAAAAAAAAAAAGGACCATCCGTTCGCGTAGAAAGAGTCATTTAGGACGAAAATGCTATTTTAATTAATATCTCCGTTAATTAGAGTTCGATTTCAAAAAAAAAATTATTGATGACACTAACGCTCGGCAATAGCTACTGAACAAAAAAAAAAAGAAGAAAATCGGTTCACAAACAGAGGATAAATCGGTACCGAAAGAAAACGGCTTGCCTATTAATATATAAAGACTGGAGGATCCGACAGACGTTGCTCTGTTCAAACTTTGTAAATTGAAAAGTTAAAAAATTTCAATAAACTATCAAGTGTTTGAACCGTTTTGTTGAAAAAAATAAGTAAAAAGAAAATATTTTAAGCTGCTTGGTGTCAGAATGCGTATATTTATTACAACTTGATTTATCTAATGCCAACTGAGCAGTTGTTTTATTAACTACTAGCATTCCCGTACCCGGCATTGCTCGGGTAATGGAATTAGCAGGGGTTAACAGTGCTTGGTGCACCTAGTTTCGAAAATACCCTATAATAATTACTTATTACCTCTAACTTTTTCTAATTTGGGGAGGATCCCGGGGCTCCTGGACTCCTTACATATATGCCTTTGTCCTTAACCGATCTTTAACTGTTATTAACGATCTTTTTAAAGTATTGATTATCTTTGCAAACACAGGCCATCCACACTTTATTGATATACCCATGTTTAAGCAAGAACTTCTTTGTATACAACATTTTTAGTTTTTTTTTTCTGATGCTAAAATTATTAAGCTGCTTGATGAACTGACTTTGGAGCAAGCTACATAACATTGACCGTGTGAAAAAAAGTCTTCTCTTAAATTGGTCCCTGCTACTTTTAATGTCTGTCCTTGTGACTTATTAATGGTTATTGCAAAGCAAACTTTAACAGGAAACTGCACTCTTCTAAATTCAAAAGGATAGTCCGCCTGTGATGATGTTCTTAAAAACTTCGTTTCTAGTTTTGAAAAAATGAAAGCAAAAGACAGAAACATTATGATTTGACTTGAGAAAAGCCTCGAAGAACCACGTGAGAAACAAAAACAATATCAAATTTATAGTTCGCTATCAACCAAAAGTTGAGATGAAGTACTGAATAATGATTTGAATGGAGGAAAGCCTTCGAAAATAAGGGATTTGAATTCAATAACAGGTTTTAATTTCGCAGAAATTAAGAGGTTTTAATTAATTTCTCCCGAACTAATTGAGATTTCGAAAAATCCTTTCTTAGTGGTTACTTTCGTAATCATGCGGACATGCCTGCCAAATTTCAAGTCTGAAGCTTCAGCGGTTTCGGCTGTGCGTTGATATATATATATATGTTATCTCAAGACATTGATTTTTATATATTAAGATTTTTCTCCTGTACTTGATGGTTTGTTCCTTCAGCCATACTCAAAGGATAAAAAGCGTCCGCAGATATTAAGTGTAAAAAACTAACTACCCATCTAGAATAAACGGGAAATCCCGGCGCAACATCCCTCATATGAAAAAAAAAATAAAACAATCGAAAGAATATCGTTTAAAAAAGTGATAAAGGTAAAAACAGTTCCCTGAATAAGCGAAAATCACTCATCCCCCCCTCCCGATGCATAACATATTCTTCAACTAAAATGACTAAACACTCTTTAAAAACGAAAAACAATTCTTTGTCATTTGAAATATTTCGCCAAATAAACAAAAAAATACAATAAATTACATTAACAGTAGCTTTAAAATGTAAACAAATGATCACATAGCCAAAGTCGCCAAGCCACCACGTACCTGTAAGCCAGCCGATCAGTAAGCGAAGCTAACTCCGACTGATTAGCACTCGACGTTAAATCCCGGTTATCACAAATTTGCCATTTCAACTGCGCTTGCGCACGGACTTTGCTTTTTCGTCTTTCTGTTTTAAGATTTCGTGTTGCTTGTTTATATTTAGGTTGTGCTAGAGTCCCAACAAATTAATGAATGCGATTAGAGTATTTTCACAGCGATTTCGGTATACATTATATGAAACTACGGATATGAATAACTGATAATCTTTATAAAGAAAAGAGAAAAATTACACGTCAATATTTATTGGTTTGGAAATATTTATTTAACGTAAACGTAAAACACGTTATGTACTTCAAAAATGATCGGAATATTACAAATATCCGTCTTTTGCAGATATTTTACGTTAGGCGTAAACAGCTTAGTATTATACATTTGTATTTAGGTTGAGGGTTCCGCTTTGTATTGGAAGTGATGCTGCAGATCGAGTACGCTCTTCTGAGGTTAAAAATTTGGCCCTGAAAAGGGCCTTTGTTTGATAGAAAAATCAAGCTCCGAATCCATTAATAATTAAGACGCAAAACTCAATCTTTACCGAGGCGTAAAAACTAAATCAAAGACAGCTTTGTAATTTCTAATTTTTATCTGTTCTTATCTCATATTGACAAATTTAAATGTTTTTCATTAGTTTGAGCAAGAGTTTCGAAATCAGCAATGTCCGCGCGCAAGCGCAGTTGAAATGGCAAATTTGTGATAACCGGGATTTAACGTCGAGTCTGATTAGCGGTCTGATCTTTTGAGCGAAAACTTTTAAAATTTCATATATTGCCTGATTTGCTCTTTCCACCAAAGATAAAGATCTTCCACTGCTCTGATCTTTTGTTTACAGAACTACCCTGTTGTAATTTATCTGGACGAAAATAAAATTTGCTTCGTCTTTAAATTCCATCATCTGTTCCTTTAATAATGTACTGATTAGTTGATAATCCTTAAAGTATTCTTGACATTGGTGCCAAAACTCAGACGGATTTCAGCCGAGAAACAAATGTTGCTAGGTACGTTACTTTCTGATCATTTGGTTAGAAAACCTAAAGCACTGATCCGGTCACTTGGTTCAACTACGACGGCAGAGCACATGTTTTGCGTGAACCTTCCAGTACTTTACTTTATAATATATCACGGGACCTAAAATCGTTGCTTTTAAGAAGTGGAAAAAAAAAAGGCTTCACTCTCTCTCTCTACGTTTTATCTTTTCTCAATTGACATATCACAGTAGGAAATTTCTTTACAAAAAGCAGAGCTGGCTTTCTTATTGTCCTTTGGCAACGGGTTAAATATTTATTTCAGTTCTCGCTCAACAATAGTTTAAAATAAATATTAATCATTTGGGAAATATAACCATCCAATGTTTAAACTAATTAATTAATTAACAAAAGCGTTTCCGATTCGATCCATCGTGCTTCGACACACTTAATTACACACAAAAAAATTGATCAAAATCAGTCCAGCCGTTTAAAAGCCTTATGGTGACAAACGTCCGCACAGAAGATTTTTATATATAACTAGCATTCCCGTACCCGGCATTGCTCGGGTAATGGAATTAGCAGGGGTTAACAGTGCTTGGTGCACCTAGTTTCGAAAATACCCTATAATAATTACTTATTACCTCTAACTTTTTCTAATTTGGGGAGGATCCCGGGGCTCCTGGACTCCTTACATATATGCCTTTGTCCTTAACCGATCTTTAACTGTTATTAACGATCCTTTTAAAGTATTGATTATCTTTGCAAACACATCCACATTTTATTGATATACCCATGTTTAAGCAAGAACTTCTTTGCATACAACATTTTTAGTTTTTATTTCTGATGCTAAAATTATTAAGCTGCTTGATGAACTGCCTTTGGAGCAAGCTACATAACATTGACCGTGTGAAAAAAAGTCTTCTCTTAAATCGGTTCCTGCTACTTTTAATGTCTGTCCTTGTGACTTATTAATGGTTATTGCAAAGCAAACTTTAACAGGAAACTGCACTCTTCTAAATTCAAAAGGATAGTCCGCCTGTGATAATGTTCTTAAAAACTTCGTTTCTAGTTTTGAAAAAATGAAAGCAAAAGACAGAAACATTATGATTTGACTTGAGAAAAGCCTCGAAGAACCACGTGAGAAACAATTCGGAACTCCAGCGCTCGAATACGCTACCTTGGGGTGATTTACAAAACTGCAAATGAAACTAAAACATTGCCACGTTGCGTTCCACGTGTGTCTGTTGACGTAAACACAGGCAGTTTGTTCTGAGTATTTATTAACGCAATCGATGTGTCTTAGTTTGCTTTCAGCTACAGAAATTAATTCGTCCCTTAGTAGTATTCTC
Source organism: Uloborus diversus (assembly GCF_026930045.1). Taxonomy (NCBI): domain Eukaryota; kingdom Metazoa; phylum Arthropoda; class Arachnida; order Araneae; family Uloboridae; genus Uloborus; species Uloborus diversus. Next base: position 4,163,631 of record NC_072731.1, read on the forward strand.
GAGCTTCTCAAAATAATGTTAGTTTTCATTATTTCCTTAATAATTGGTGAAAGCGAACATTCTGGATTAACAAACTTGGACAACGTTATACAAGGTAAAAAATTTTATTGTTTTGTATGAATTTGTAAGAATATGGGGGTGTTTTTAATCTTAAATTAATTAAACTTACCATATTTTACAGCTGCATTTAGTTGGAATGGACAGTATGCAAAATATTTTCTTGAATATATTATCGTAGAACAAAATGAATAACCAAGAAAGAATTTACATTATTCCTTTTATTCTCAGCTGAAAGGTTTCGCCAAATTTGTTTAGGGTTATAGTTTCAGTATAGTGCGAGCAAAGTAGCCTTGGCGAGATTTCGCGTTTTTAGTTAAACCATTTTTAATTTTTATCATGAGTGGAATAAAATGGTAGTAAGATTACAGAATTCGATAAGTGAAAAGAAATAATGGTCAATCAACTGAAAAGAAAACTACCACCATATATCCGTGAGAATTTTGTTGATGATTTGCATAACATGACACAATTAAATCGTAACTCAGAAATTAGAAAAATCGAAACAGAAAATTTTTAAATTAACCGATTCGGGAATTCGAGAGAAATAACTCAGCTACAAATGGAAAACAATAAGCTCTAGCCAAGCAAGGCAAAAAAGTATCATCTTCTTTCGATAACAATTTGTAATGTCATATTGAATTTTCTGGCATTAATTGTGTTATTCTTGTCAGGCCACAATTATTATTTAGTTTTATCAAGAATTGATAAATATCGAATTCAACATCGTGGAAATAGCTGCTTAGAACTACGAACTATGTAGTTTGCATTAATCTTTGACGTTTAGTAATGCTTCTTGAATTCTCATTTCTTTCTACGTGGGCCAGAATATCCACAAGACTTTGAAAATTAATTTAAAAAGAATAAAGCGAAAAAATCATACATACGAACAAAAATCACAACACTTTTAGCATTTTCTTCGTTACCATGTGCGTTTGTTTTAGTTTTTAAGTCCGCCATTAGACAGTGACTTCAGTGCCCCCTATAGTTCGTTGGAGTTGCGAATATCAAATTTTTAGTTCGCTATCGACCAAAAGTTGAGATGAAGTACTGAATAATGATTTGAATGGAGGAAAGCCTTCGAAAATAAGGGATTTGAATTCAATGACAGGTTTTAATTTCGCAGAAATTAAGAGGTTTTAATTAATTTCTCCCGAACTAATTGAGATTTCGAAAAATCCTTTCTTAGTGGTTACTTTCGTAATCATGCGGACATGCCTGCCAAATTTCAAGTCTGAAGCTTCAGCGGTTTCGGCTGTGCGTTGATATATATATATATATATATGTTATCTCAGGACATTGATTTTTATATATTAAGATGATTATCTGATCTATCTTTTTTCCTTTTTTTTTTTTTTTAAACTTCCGCTATCATACTCTTATACAGGGTGTTCCGTTTTAACCTGCAAGACCTTTATTTTCGCAACCGTTAGTCCTAGATGAATACTTCCAGTTGCAAAAATGTTCAAAATCAGATGATATTCAGATGATCAGATGATGATTCAGACAGTTTGAAGTAAAAATAAACAATGAGTCAAAAAATACAAAATTTAAATTTTTATGCGGGCCCCAGATCCCCTAACTTATAATCAGGGAAATAATCTCCGTTGAAAAATAATTCCGACACAAAAAGTTTGAAATTAGTACGACCAACATTCACCGAGATATGAAACGCAGCGTTTTGTGACTTACACCCCTTTTGACTCGCCGTCAATAACACCTTTTGGAAGGAAATATAGCGGTGTTTAAAATTATATGTGGGGTGTATAAAGTATGTTTTTTCAAATTGTTCGAGGTTTTGTAGTGTGTTTTTACGTATCACGGCATAACATTTGCATTTATTTTTGAATAGCAATGAAAAATATGTTTTTCTTTGTTTTTCTTACTTTGACGACCTGTCATTCTTCTGAAAGGGCGATAAGTTCCAATCTCATCTCCAATATGGTCCCTCAAAACTCTAAATTGGAGAATCTCCTTGAGTTTTGGTCGCACAAGTGTCAAGTTTTTTGTGTCAGTAATAGATTTTAATGGAGATTATTTCTCTAAATATTAGGTAGGGGACCTAGGGCCCGTATAAAAAGTTACATTTTGTATTTTTCGACTCGTTTTTATTTTTGCTTCAAACTTTCAATATCATAACTCCGCATCTGATTTTGAACATTTTTGCAGCTGGAAGTATACATCCAAGACTAACGGTTGCGAAACTAAAGATCTTGCAGGTTAAAACGGAACACCCTGTTTAAAACTTGAATACTCGTATTTATTGTAAGCAGGCAACGTCAGTTCAATATCATTCTCTTTTATAACAAGTACTTTCTTTATTTAGTGAATATTGAAAAAGCACTTGTTTTTGCGAGACTTTAGTTTTGCCCGTCGTAATCAGCTAAACTTAAACCTCGGGAAATATTTTTTTTTTTTCAACTTTCAGTCTGTTTATATAAAATTCACGAAATTTTCAACTCGCGAAATCACCGATATCTTCATTTTCGTGAATTTAAGTGCTTTTACAGTATTGGAACAATAATCTCTTTGAAATCTAAAACGTTCATCCACTTTACATTCTCGGTAGCCAGAAAAAACAAGCGAGTTACTAAATTAGCGATTATCGCTAATTCATATACTTTTCTTTTTAAGCCAAGCTCTATGCAATGCAAATATTAACGAAATATGAAAATTGCGATGCCAATTTTATGTAACTTATTTCTCATTGCATCCGCTGATGTACTTGCGTAAAATTTGCTCCAATGAGATTCGTCAGCACCTTGTTTCTCTTTTTTGAGCAATCACGATTGCTTATTGTTCTCATTTGACTGTTTTGATGTCCTTTGATTTTATTTTCCCACCGCCACCATCTGCAGCATCACCGTCGACCGGGTCCTCACGATGCTGCTAATATAGCGAAATCCGTCTCCAGGTTGCATCCATGTCCTACGCAGTAAAAACGATTCAGAAACGTTCCTGGAAAAAAATAGGCAGCTGATGTGCCCAATTTCAGCCAGTAACATATCTTACAAAAACCAGGAACGTTTTCTGATAAAAGTCAGTAACCTCTCTGAAATATTAAGAAATCTCCCCTATTAAAGCCAGTTGTGAACCTTCTAAAAAAATTCAGTAGGTTTAATGTATTTGATTAGAACCTTCCTGATTTACCAAGAAAGCTCCAGAAATATTAGAGCACCACGGCCAAGCTACGCGCAAATTGCAAGCACCAAGCATTTTCCTTGCCTGCAATTCCTGCCTCGCAAAGCTGTAGCTATCCAGTGCCGTATTTGCTCCCATTGGAAGCTTAGTCAATCCGGACGGGCTATAAACAATCTAAAGCCGATACACTTAATAAACACGCTCCGTCAATATTTAAACTGGTAGCAAAAAATATTTTTCACACCAGTGCAAGGTCTGCATTCGTGCATCTTTTAGGAATTCAGGAAACTTTTTTGCGAAGCTACTTGATTTTTTGGAAAAATAGGTGAAAACCTCTGAAATCACGAAACGTTACGCGGAAATAACCAGTAACGTTTCGGAATTTTTTTACAGTGTACACACACGCTCATACATACACAACTACACACACACGCACGCACACACACACACACACACACAAGCACACACACACACAAGCACACACACACAAGCACACACACATACACACAACTACCCACACATTCATGCCTGCACACAGACACAATCACACATGCCAACACACACATACACATACCCCCTACACACAAACACACATACCCCCCACACACAAACACACACGCCTACATACATACACTCGTGATTGCGAAAAACAGAATTTGAATTCAAGATGTCAAAATTCAAATTATTTTTTTTTATTTATTTCAAGTTTATTTAGAAGTAGTTTCCAGAAATCGCTACGAACTACTATTTTTTGTATCGAACTACTCACTACACTACTGTTTTTTTTTTTTAAATATAGTGTGTTTCACTACAAAGTACTAAAAAATCTAGTTGCTACTTCCAACCACTGGGTAAGACGAATTTTTGGAGAATGAAGAAACAAAAACATGGTCAACAATTAGCGGTATCTATTGAAGCTTAGGGTTCAACCACTGGAGTTAAGGTGAAAATTTCAACTAACAACCAAATAGGCAATTGCCTCGTCAAATGTAAAAGTAAGAAGTTGTCATACCTTGACGGGCGATTTTCTAGTTTCTTAATGAAAAATATGAAAACAGTAGAAAATTCTTGATTTCTTAAATCTCTTTAGTGATATTCTTAAGAATTGAAAAAGAAAAAACTAAAATTAATGTTTGTTAAACAATGATGTTCAAAGGGACATTAATTCAAGTTTCGGGCAAGCAAAAGCGAAACCATGATTTCACATTTCCTTAACTCGTCGTATGAAGAAAGAAATAACTTAAGATTAACTTAATACTCATTACATTTTCCAAGAAGATTAACACAAAAAGTATTTAACATATTGAAGTCGTTTCAAATCTAAAGTTCTCAAGAAATTTGTCTTCCCTAATTGCAAAATAACTTAAAAATGAAATGTTTACTTTTTAACAACTTAATAACAAGTTTTCTTCACTATTTGAAAGAAAAATGTTTTGCAATCAAAAGATTATTAAGAGTACCCAGAAATTTGAAAACTGGTGTTTTCTTGTTACCACTTCAGATATTTGTGCTTTATGAATAAAACATTTTCTTCAACTTTTGGAGAAGGAACAAAATTGTTGTGCAACGTTTTTATAATTAAAAATAAAGGTTATAATGCGCAGAACGAGGGGAAGGCAATCAACTGTAAAACCGTGTAATAATTCAAAATTGCACCTAATATTAAAGAAAACCATAAAAAAACTAAGACATATCCTGCATTAAGTCATTTGGATTAAATCGAAACAAATGAGTTCGATGGATCTGATCTGTTTTGCTAATGAATGTTCATCTCGTGCTACTGCATTCAGATAGTTTAAAGAATTTTTCTGAGGTCACAATAGTAATAACGTTATACAGGATCTGCTTAGTTTTTCTCTGATAAGATTATATTTTGTTAAAAAAAATATTTTTCTCACTTTTTTAGCAATAAAAAAGATTCAAATTTGCTAAAAAAAACGCAAAATTAAGAAAAAAAAAATAATTTTTTCGTATTGTTTCACCACTTAAAAAAAAAAAAAAAAAAAAAAAAAAAAAAAAAAACTGAGTGTAGAGGAGTATATAAGACATTTTCTGATAAAATTTAGTGAATGACACTTTCCAGAAAAGCATTAAAAAATAATAATTTTTTTTTCGTTGCCAAAAATCGGCTTTTCGTTTAAAAATTATGTCCATAATACTTTTTTCATGTATTTTATTCCTAAGAATAGGAGAAAAAAATCACTATTCATTAATTTTGATTTTTTAGAAGGTTTTTTTAGCAATCACGATCGCTCACTGCTTTCACTTGACTGTTTTGTTGTGTTATCATTTTATTTTCCCGCCAGCAACCTCTGCAGCATCACCGTCGACCGGCTCCTCACGATGCTGCTCCTGTAGCGAAAACCGCCTCCAGGTTGCATCCATATCCTACACACATGCGCAGACACACACACGCACACACACACACATATACACGCACACACACAAACAAATACACACACATACACAAACACATACACACACGCATACATACAGACACCTACACATACACACACGCATACATACAGACACCTACACATACACACACGCATACATACAGACACCTACACATACACACACAATCACATACACACAACTACCCACACATTCATGCCTGCACACAGACACAAACACATATGCCTACGCACACATACACATACCCCCCCTCACGCACACAAACACTCATACACACAACTACCAACACTCATGCCTGCACACAGACACAAACACACATGCCTACACACACACATACCCCTACACACAAACACACATACCCCCACTTATACAAACACATACGCTCACATACATACACACTCGTGATTGCGAAAAACATAATTTGAATTCAAGATGACAAAATTCATTTTTTTTTTGTTGAGCAATCACGATTGCTTATTGCTTTCATTTGACTGTTTTGATGTGCTATCATTTTATTTTCTCACCAACACCCTCTGCAGCATCACCGTCGACCGACTCCTCACGATGCTGCTCCTCTAGCGAAAACCGTCTCCAGGTTTCATCAATATCCTACACACACGCTCATACATACACGCACGTACACACACACATACATACACATACACACATATACACAAACACATATACACACACAAACACGTACACTCAAACACATACACACACACGCATACATACAGACACCTAGAGACCTACACATACACACACGCCTACACACAACTACCCACACATTCATGTCTGCACACAGACACAAACACATATACCTACACACACAGACACATTCCCCCCTCCCCCCACACACAAACACTCACACAACTACCAACACACTCATACCTGTACACAGACACAAACACACATGCCTACACAAACATACACATACCCCTTTTTACACACAAACACACATACCCCCTACACATAAACACACCCGCCTACACACACACACACACACACACACGTGATTGCGAAAAACATAATTTGAATTCAAGAGGTCAAAATTCAAATCAATTTTTTATTTATTTATTTATTTATTTTTTTGTTGATAAACTTGAAGGTTGTTTAAGATAAAGAGCTGAAAATGTGGCTAATTTTTGAGCAACCCGAATTGCTTATAATCCTCACTTGACAGCTATTTGCAACTCCAAAAAACTATAGGAGCGCTGCAGCTACTGTATAATGGCGGATGAAAAAGGTAAAACAAACAAATGCCGTAACTTATAACTTGCTTTGACACTTGGTGAATGACAGTAATTTTTCATTGTGTTTGTGGGAAACTTTCTTTTCTTTTTTTCTGAAATTGCATTACACCACAAACTGGCTGAAGCCTGTAATTTACCCCAAAGAAAACACGTGGAATGGAATGTTTTACCTTTTACGGTAGTAGTGTTAATAACCGCAAGGTAGCGTATTCGAGCTCTGGAGTTGCGAATTGACGTGCCGGTTCCTTTTACAATGTTCCCACGTAATGATAATCTCTAGTAATATACAAGGCAACACCTCATCCATACTTGTAATGTATTTCAATTGTTGTCCGTGACGTTGTGGTTCCTTTTTCAACCCCACCGTCCTCTGCAGATGCGACTCCTCTCGGTAGCCGCTTCTCTTGGTCCTGGTCGGGGGTGTCCATGTCCTACGCACACACTCACACACACACGCGCGCCTTTACACAGATACACACCCGCCAACGTGCAAACACAAAGGTCAGCGCACACACACAAGCTTACACATACACAACTATTATACACACGTGACCGCCCAAGAGGAGGAGCAGGCTTGGAGGGACAGGAGCTGTTTCTAGAAACAAGTAAGTGGGGTAGTAACCAATGAGTAGGTTCTTGTCGCAACTCGTGCTTGCGAGAAACATAATTTGAATTCAAAACAAAATTTAAATTAATTTCGAAAACTCGAATGTTTTTTTTTTTTCAATTGTTTCTTTTCCCCCAAGAGTTTGAAGGATTTTATGTGATTGATAAGGTATAATTTAATTTTCCTAAATTTATAATAGTTTTTTAATTATTAACATTACTATAGTTAGCAATATAGATATAGTTTTACGGCGCTATGAAGGAAGAGACTAAATCAACAAGGATACCAACGTTTTTATTGGATTTAAGTTCATAAGTTGTCCTTGGTGGAGAACCACTGGCGGGGCTTCGGCGGTGGGGGAGGTTGTCCCCCCCCCCAGAAACACACTTTTTATGGTTTATTTTTACTTCCTTTTACAAAAAAGGAAGTATTGTATTCGCGAAAAAAATTCCCCCCCCCCATTCAAAAAAATCGACCTCAATTTCCATTTTGCTCAACCCCGAATGAATGTTAATTTTTTTTTCGACTCGACCACACGTGGAAAAGTGCCTAAGAACGTATAGAGAAGTGAAATATCCATTTTGACGATTCCTGAGTTAGTTACAACGAGTTTTCTCTTGACGTCTGTATGTATGTATGTGCGTAAGGCCCCTATATATACGAGCCGGCGCATCAGCTTAAGATCACCCTTTTTGGATCGGAGCGCGTGTTTGAGTGGTTGTCTTTTCTGGCGAGTTATCGCGTTTGGTGATTGTTCACTGTGAGCAATTATAAGCGGCACGTAAATTGTTTATTGAATAAAATATTATTTTCGGCAAATTTGGCCAAATCCGAAACTTTGCTGTAGTAACCCTAGAAGTGCAACAATGCAAAATCCGATCCAAAATGGCTAAACTTAAGCTGATGCGTCGGCCTATCTAGATAGCGGCTCTATATGTAAGTATGTGCGGATGTGCGAATGTATGTCGCATAACCGAAGCAAGGTACGTCCTAGAAAGTTGAAATTTAGTACGTAGACTCCTAGTGAGGTCTAGTTGAGCACCTCCCCTTTTAATTGCATTCGGGTGTTTCTAAGGGGGTCTTTTGCCCCTTTTTGGGGGGAAATCATTCTTAATATCGATGTAAACTCAAATGGTGTTACAATTTGGCGGACATTTGGCGATACATCGCCAGTTTTTTGGTCGCCAAGTTTTGTCGCCAACTTAGCGACAAATTTGGCGATTTTTAAATTTTTTTTTTTAAATCTGGTTTCAATTTGGCCACTGTTGGTGATATTTAGAGAGTAAACTATTGACTCACATTAAAATCGCCAATAATGGGAAAATGACATTAAATTTGAGTAAAAGGAAGTCATGTGAGGCACACATCAGCTCGTTTAAGTTTTATTTTCCAATTTAGAAGCCCTAACTAGAAATTATAAAAAAAGCAGAAATGTTAAAATTTTCAGTTCATAATTATTTGTTTTACTTTGTATATCTGTTTTCGAAACATTATTTAGCACAGCAGTAACTTTTAGCTTATGTATTCATTGCTTAAATATTAGTAAATCAATTGTTTTACTTAAACAAGCCATACTTGCCTAATGAAAAAAAATTATTAACAAGTGTTTGTGACATTTCAAAATACTTCGGGTTAAATAAGGTAAATCTTATTCGGGAAAAGTTATTATGTACATAATTCATCAAAACCGTAAGAAAAACGCGAGTTAAGCTGCTAGATTTACATCAATTACCACTCATATGCTCCTCTCAAAACCAGCCTTAGCAAAGTTTTGTACTTTTTTTCTCTTTTTTTTCCTTCATTTTTTGCTGCTAAAAATTCTAAGGCTTTAGCTGTCGTTCTTTTTTGTCCCCCCCCCCCTTTCAGTTCCAATCGCCACCTCTGTTAAAAACTTATACAGAAGCCTGAAATAACAAAGCGTGGTACTGCTAAATAAAATGTATAAATATTTGAACGCTGCTTTTTTGTCTACATTCTACAAAGAAACGGATTTTTCTTATTAAAAATTTCAGATTCATTTCATTCTTACTATCACAGTTTGCACCCGATGGTGTAACAACCAACCTTTGGCGCAGTGTTAGAAGTTACTCGACTCTTAGTTGCCTGGCACCTAATATTACTTTAAATTAAAAAGAAAATAACGTAAATAATTACTTCATTGAACAAGTCTACATTTGTTTTCAGCAGGAAGTTATACAAAAAAACCGGGATCATTCGTTTGAAAATGACACAACCAGCCTCAAAGCAACCAAAAACAGTGGAAGTTTTGAGAGAGGGTTCAGCAGCTAACTTTCGATGAATGAAATTGAACTGAAGCCATATCATAGTCAAGATTTCAGAGCAGAGAATATCTAAGTATGCCAAGTAGATTTTTTTTCCGCCTAATTTTTTCTTACCAAAATATTTTTGGGCAGGACTAGTACACAAAACTGTAATGGGGTCGTTTCCAAAATTTTAAAAGTATTTTTTCTGAAAGAGCATGCTTCAAAACATAAGATCTGACCATTTTTTAAATAATTATTTAGGTTTAATATTTTTAAAAAATTACTTAAATCACTGCGCTTTCATTGTTTACATTTCTGTCGTGTGACATCACAAATGATGAAATGCCATTCAATGTTGCCATTCACAGAACAAAATATTTAATTCGCATCTTTACTCACGTGCATTGGCAACGATATGGTTGATAGCAAGCGTAGAGCGCAATTTTAATTCGCTGCTTGATTATCACAACGTGGGAACGTAGTAGAAAGATGCGGCAAATTGCATCATTTGTGACATCATAAAGACCACGTCTTGTTTGAAAAATCGGACGTTTAAAAAAATTAATTTAAAAAAAAACTGTTGGGAAAATCAAAGTATTTTCTGGGTCAATGTTATTTATTTATTTATTTATTTATTTTTTGCTCATTCTATCCATTTCAATGACTAAAAATAGTACTTTTGACTGAAGGGGCATTCCACGGTATTTTTGACATTTATGTAGAGTCCGTAACGTGAACTTTTTTGCAATAACTTTTTAATTTACTGTTTGATTAGCATATTATTTTATTTTGATCTTTTCCTACCAACACACCAGCTCAAAATAAAATAATTTGCAAATCAAACGGTAAATTTAAAAAGTTATGGCAAAAAAAGGTCACGTTACGGACTCTACATAATGTCAAAAATACCATGGAATGCCCCTGAAGGAAACGATCCCATTTAGCCCCAGCACAAATATGCTTTCCTTTATAAAAAACATTTTACGGCAGTAATATCTGACCATGGATTGTATGGAAAGTCAAACATCCGTTTTACAGGCGGAAATGGAAGCATCTATTACTTTTCAGGGATGTCAGCTTTTGCAGATGTATGTTAGTCTCTAAACTAAGCAGAGTCTCATTCAAATGAGCGGAACACGCGCATCAAACTTTTACTTTTCCCCCTCATTCAGATCGACTCGTTTTAACTGGACGTTTGCCAATTCCATACAATACGTGGTTCGACAGTATGTATCTAGAAGTTATCTAAGAGCATAATACAAGTTTTATGATCAGAATATTAAAATGTTCAAAGAGCGGAGTATACAGAATAGAATGTTATTGTCAAATTTTATTCTTAGTGGTTGTCTTCTGAGATAAATCATAAATTGGTATGATAGAATTTGCCAATTGAAGCAGTGAGAAGCAAAGGGATATAAGTGGAACTTTTAAAGTTTCGAGTAAAACGAGTTTAAAGGGGTCCGGGACACAAAAATTGTCAAATTTTGCAATTTTTTTTTTATCATTCAAAAAATTACTCCGTTTCCTTCTGCTTAAAAGGACGTTTGAATATTGTTCCTATCTTAATTAGAACGAAAGATACAATTATTTTTGCTGCATGCACCTAACTAGTGTGTATTTAACTTTAAAACTTTAAACGCGTTTTTCTCCATGATGCTATTTTTCTCGATTTCTTGCATTCAAACTCTTATAAGTCAGTAACCGATAAAGATGAAGTAATGAAATTTGGAGCATATCTTTTTCGAACAGTTTATTTAACTTTTATTCTTGCGAATTAAAAAAAAAAAAAACGTTTACTGCAAAAAATATGATTTTTTTTTAAGTATTTTCGAATTTTTCTTCAAATATTTTTTATTGAATCAATGCTTTTAAAATCGCCGAATAAAAATTAAAGTTTAGAAATTTGTGCATAATTTTTTGAAAAAAAATTGAAAATTGACCAAGAATATTTTAAGTTATAGCAATTTAAAGCAACCCCATTTTTTGTTAAAAAAACAAATTAAATTGAAATAAATTTTTTTTTAAATATTTATGTTATGATTTTACTTATTAAATAGATGGTAAATCAGTGCAAAAAATTTCAAATCTCTCAAGTATTTAATAAAAACGTTTTCAAAATGTGTCCCGGACCCCCTTAAAGTTAAGATCCTATGTAAGCTTTCATTGAAAAACTCTTCTAAATCACGTTGTATCTCAGCTCCCACCAGAGCTCCTAGTACCAACTCTTGCTCTAAAGCAGAAGAGAAGTTCTCCTAGCATTTGTACTGATTATCTCTAAATTTTTAATTTTGGCACTTACATCACTTTTCTTCTCTCTGCCTCATTGATGTAGAAAAAGAGCTCAGTTGGAACCGCTCTCCTTCTCTGCTTACGTTCGACGAGCTCGACCGGTAGCGACCGGTTAGTTAATCACGTGACAACTAATGATCAAGTGCTCCAATCAACCAATCAACAGCTTAAAATGGTAACCGGTGAGGTAACCCATAGATGATAGAACGCTGCGGTTTGTAACCGGTTACTTACCGGTCGACCGGTGAGGCTCGTCAAACGCAAGCTCTCTCAACGCAGTTCAAGTTTTTGGTGGTGCATATTCTAATCGCTTTTACAAAGGGACTTCAATAGCTGGATTTGAACCATCTTGCTTTTCTCATTAAACGCGTTGGTAGATGCTTCTTCGGAAGTACTTTTGCACAGTATGGTCATTTGAACGTAATAGTGAACAAGATCAATCACATTCTGGAATTGAAGCATTTGGCGCGACAACATTTCGTCGGCATCCAACTTGAATTGAACACAACTGCATTCGAGTTCAGTTCTGCATTCAAAGTTTTTGGTGGTGCATATTCTAATCGCTTTTACAAAGAGACTTCGATAGCTGGATTTGAACCATCTTGCTTTTCTCATTAAACGCGTTGGTAGATGCTTCTCCGGAAGTACTTTTGCACAGTATGGTCATTTGAACGTAATAGTGAACAAGATCAATCACATTCTGGAATTGAAGCATTTGGCGCGACAACATTTCGTCGGCATCCAACTTGAATTGACCACAACTGTATTCGAGTTCAGTTCTGCATTCAAGTTTTTGGTGGTGCATATTCTAATCTCTTTTACAAAGGGACTTCGATAGCTGGATTTGAACCATCTTGCTTTTCTCATTAAACGCGTTGGTAGATGCTTCTTCGGAAGTACTTTTGCACAGTATGGTCATTTGAACGTAATAGTGAACAAGATCAATCACATTCTGGAATTGAAGCATTTGGCGCGACAACATTTCGTCGGCATCCAACTTGAATTGACCACAACTGTATTCGAGTTCAGTTCTGCATTCAAAGTTTTTGGTGGTGCATATTCTAATCTCTTTTACAAAGGGACTATGATAGCTGGATTTAATAGCGAACAAGATCAATCACATTCTGGAATTGAAGCATTTGGCGCGACAACATTTCGTCGGCATCCAACTTGAATTGACAACAACTGTATTCAAATTCAGTTCTGCATTCAAGTTTTTGGTAGTTCATATTCTAATCGCTTTTACAAAGGGACTCTGATAGTTGGATTTAATAGCGAACAAGATCAATCACATTCTGGAATTGAAGCATTTGGCGCGACAACATTTCGTCGGCATCCAACTTGAATTGACCACAACTGTATTCGAGTTCAGTTCTGCATTCAAGTTTCTGGTGTTGCATATTCTTATCTCTTTTTTAAAGGGACTCTGATAGCTGGATTTAATAGCGAACAAGATCAATCACATTCTGGAATTGAAGCATTTGGCGCGACAACATTTCGTCGGCATCCAACTTGAATTGACCACAACTGTATTCGAGTTTAGTTCTGCATTCAAGTTTTTGGTGGTGCATATTCTAATCTCTTTTACAAAGGGACTCTGATAGCTGGATTTAATAGCGAACAAGATCAATCACATTCTGGAATTGAAGCATTTGGCGCGACAACATTTTGGCGGCATCCAACTTGAATTGACCACAACTGTATTCGAGTTCAGTTCTGCATTCAAGTGTTTGGCGGTGCATATTCTAATCGCTTTTACAAAGGGACTTTGATAACTGGATTTGAACCATTTTGCTTTTCTCATCAAACATGTTGGTAGATGCTTCTTCGGAAGTACTTTTGCACAGCATGGTCATTTGAACGTAATAGTGAACAAGATCAATCACATTCTGGAATTGAAGCATTTGGCGCGACAACATATCGTCGGCATCCAACTTGAATTGACCACAACTGTATTCGAGTTCAGTTCTGCATTCAAGTTTTTGGCGGTGCATATTCTAATCTCTTTTACAAAGGAACTCTGATAGCTGGATTTAATAGTGAACAAGATCAATCACATTCTGGAATTGAAGCATTTGGCGCGACAACATTTCGTCGGCATCCAACTTGAATTGACAACAACTATATTCAAATTTAGTTCTGCATTCAAGTTTTTGGTAGTTCATATTCTAATCGCTTTTACAAAGGGACTCTGATAGTTGGATTTAATAGCGAACAATATCAATCACATTCTGGAATTGAAGCATTTGGCGCGACAACATTTCGTCGGCATCCAACTTGAATTGACCACAACTGTATTCGAGTTCGGTTCTGCATTCAAGTTTTTGGTGGTGCATATTCTAATCGCTTTTACAAAGGGACTTTGATAGCTGGATTTGAACCATCTTGCTTTTCTCATCAAACATGTTGGTAGATGCTTCTTCGGAAGTACTTTTGCACAGCATGGTCATTTGAACGTAATAGTGAACAAGATCAATCACATTCTGGAATTGAAGCATTTGGCGCGACAACATTTCGTCGGCATCCAACTTGAATTGACCACAACTGTATTCGATGCGGAAGCTTACGGGCCCCTCTTGGGTTTGCACCGACAATGAGAACAAGTAACTGCCATGACACGAGTCTCTGACCAAAAATGTTCCCGGCTGGCTCTCACTGAGCATGTGAACAGCATCTTCATGGCTGAGCTGTCCGTGGTAGTAACCACTGAGATGCAACTTCCGGTTGTTCTCGACGAGACATCTGATATCGTCTTCCGGCTCGAACGCCCGAACGACTTTGCGATTTTTAAGCTGATCGTCGATCTTCGATTTGGAATTTTTAAAAACTTGCATTGCAGAAGAACATAAACGTCTAAATGACGGCCTTTTTGCCATGCAGTCGGAAACGAATGGATGTCATTGAGTTTTAACGATTCTATACCTTAGTTGTCCTAGAATGAAGAAGATCCGCCGGTGGAGGAAATGTGAATGCGGGAGTGCAGCTTTGAACAATAAAGCAAGAAGTAAAAGAGTTTCCCAATATTTTCAGGTTCACTCTGAAAGAAAAAAAAACCATGTTAACAGTTTTCTTGATCACGCGCAACATCATCATGAGTTTGTTTTCGAAAATTGCTTCCCGTTACTTGTTTTCAAAGCATTGAATTCGTTAAAGTTTCTGTAATAAGAAGATATACAAGTAGTGAACTACTTCTAAACGGCAGGTAACAGGAAAATGATAAGAAGGTAGGCCGAAAGAGCAGTCTTCTTATCATTTTAAAGTTACAATAAGAATTTCAATAAGAAGATAGGACGTAAAGCAATCTCTCTTTATAGTATTTATTCTTTTTTTATCTTATTTATGACAAGTTTCTAGCTTTGAACTTAAAAGTTCTAATTTTCTGAACCTTTTTAACTCTACGAAGGACAACTTTTGAAATCACGAGTGTGTGTGCGTGTGTATGTAGGCGTGTGTGTTTGTGTGTGGGGATATGTGTGTTTGTGTGTAGGGGGGTATGTGTACGTGTGTGTAGGCATGTGTGTTTGTGTCTTTGTGCAGGCATGAGTGTGTGGGTAGTTGTGTGTATGTGAGTGTGTAGGTGTGTTTGTGTGTGTATGTGTTTGTGTATGTGTGTAGGTGTATGTATGTGTGTTTATGTGTTTGTGTGTGTAGGTGTATATATGTATATGTGCGTGTGTGTGTGTGTGTGTGTGTAGGTGCTTGTATGTATGTGTGTAAGTGTAGGATATTGACGAAACTTGAAGACGGTTTTCGCTATAAGAGCAACATCGTGAGGAGCCGGTCGACGGTGGTGCTGGCGGGAAAATAAAATGATATCACATCAAAACAGTCAAATGAAGGCAATAAGCAATCGTGATTGCTCAAAAAAAGTCTAAAAATAGAAAGATAAAATCGCGAGTATGATGCAAACGTTTGCTGGTGTTGGAATCTCTCAACAATATCTTCCAAAACATTTTTTTCAAGAACAGAAATGTAAAGAGATGTATGAGTAAAATGGACTGCTTAAAAAAAAAAAAGATTGAGAATGTTATAAAAGTTTTGTTTGGTGAGGATCAAAAATGTATGCTCTAATTTAGTGAAATCCATGAGAACGATCTCATTCAACAAGCAAGAGGAGAGTTGCACAACGTTTGTAAACATTTTTGAGCTTGTCTCAATTAATTTGCACATTACTGTAGAAAGTATTTATCGACTTTTGATGTAGTGTGGCACTTGAAAACTGCCAGCAAACATAGTGATCGCTTCTTTTGTCGGTCATAAGGATATTTACGTGCCTAGTCAGGAAACTGTAGTACCACGTTCTCCTCCTTAATCCCAGGGATACAATTGAGAAAAGGATAGAAGAGATCCCTTAGTATGATCAGAGCACTTTTCACAAGTGAGCAGGAATCTTCGATTCAAAGAAAAGCCATAAAATAATGCGCCAACCTTTTCCTTTGATTTTCTTACTGTAAAATTGCAGTAGAAATTGTAAAAAAAATATCGAAAACTTCACTGATGTTTGAATCAGAGAAGCTTTTAAACGCATTTGATAAATTTTAGTCTTTATTTTTTTGCAGGATTAAATACTAATTAAATTATTAAACTACAAAAAAGAGGATAAAGGGAAAAAGAGAAAAAAAAATGAGTATTAATTGTAAAGGGAAAAAAACAATATTTCTTTTCGTTAGATTAAAACACACATTAAAAGTAAAGAACCCAAGATGTTTTCATTTCAGTTGTATATAAGGGGCATTCAAATGAAACCCGGTCACTCAAAAATAGTCATCGTTGATTCCATCTTTGAAGAACTTAGTCCTCCATTATAAGGGCCTTACTTTGGACAACACACCTGGCCGTTTCGACTTAATCGCTCGTGTAAGGTTCTGTAAAGTGAGTTGATAACGCTGGGCAATGGTGGCGTGTCCCGTTCCAAAAGCTCGACAAGCAGTGGGCCCTTGTGGTCAAAAAAGAAGGACATGCTCCTTAGTCGACAATAACTTGTGCTACCACCTTCTCTTCGGCGTTGTCACTGTGCAACATTAAACGTTGCACATGCGCACTACTCTCTAGCAAAAGATGGTGCCTCCATGCATGCAGTTACGTGGCTTTTCCTTACATTTGATGTGACGTTAGACGCACTGACCGAGTTTCATTTGAATGAACCTCATATAATGTGTCTTTCGTATGTTTTTATGTTTATCATGATCAACGTTTATATAAAACTAGCTGTACCCGACGCGCGTTGCTACGCCAACAAAAAAAATACATCATTATACTGATTTTCATGACAATCGGTTGAACGGGGCAGAAGTTGCTACTCTGCAGTGCCACCCGGTGGCGAGTGGCTTCAATGAGCATATTATGCACCTTCTCCGTGGAAAAATACATATATATATAGCAATTTTCATAATAATCGGTCCAGGTATCAAGTGAAGCCGTGACTATACTCAAATTTTGTACTCACGCAGTTTGCAAGATCAATCAATCGCTAAAAATATCAAATAGAAAAAGTTTTAAATCCCCCCGTTGCATGAAAAGCCATAAAACAATAAAGAAAGAATTTATTTGTTCAAACTCAAGAAAAATGGCAACAGCTAACTTCTTATCAATGAGATCTTTCACGCGAATTAATTTCTGCAGCCGATAATTTTATTCGTATTTATCCAATGGATTGTGACTTAAATTGGAATAGAAAAGGAACTATCGATCGGATTTTTTTCGAACTGGTCTATAAACATTCCCAGTACTAAAAATAACAAACGGTGAAAGTTTCAGCCAAATCTGCCGGGTAGTTTTTGAGTTCATGGATGACATACAGACAAACATTCATTTTTTATATATATAGATATATTTTTCAATGTAATTTTTGCTTCTCATTGTAGTAATATTCACAACTATTTCTTTAAAGTATATTACAGTATCATCTAGAACATCTACTCAAAATCATCGTTTCACCTTCAATTCAGAAATAAATGAGTAATAGTTGCACTTAAACAGGATGCGCAAGCGATTTCAAAGACATCTTTTACATATTTTAGAAAAATAAAATAAATATTTGGAAACGCAAAATCATGCCATATACCAACTTCGCAGCAAAATGAAAAAATGCTGAATTCTGAACGATTGTTTGTGAATATTCTTCTCAAAGCCCAATTTATATACTATAATATCAATTTGGTGTTTAAGTTTCTGACTTTTTTTCTTTCTTTCTTCCTTGTTTGTTTGTTCATGTGTTACTCATGATTCATTTCAATTAAGTATTAAATTTATAAACATTGATTTCACTTTTTTTTTTGGTACGAGTTGTTTCATCACCATTCACTGATTTTTGAGATGATTGTTCTTCACAGATTGCTTCTTTTTCTCTCTACATTTTTTTACTTCTCCTAACAATTAAGTCATGCATATTTGTGTGAAAAAAAAAAATCCTTGCCGCAAAACATAAAGGGAGGTTTTTCAATGTATTCAGACCTGAGGAATAAATTTAAGCATATTCATCCCTATTACAAAATTACACTATCACAGCCCTGAAAACAAAATAATTTGTAAACATATCATAAATTTAAAAAAAAAAGTGAAACAGTATTCCCGCAAAATTAAACTACATAAAATAATCAAAGGAATGTTGGGAGAAAAAAAATTAAGTTTGAGAAATATGATAAATTTGGTGGAAGATGCTTTAAAAAGAAGGTGGGTTTTGTTGAAAAAAATTAATTGAGGATATATATAGACCACTAATTGAAATCCAAGTTACGTCCCCTTGACTTGAGAAAAGAACTTGAATTTTAGTCCCGTCAATGCACTAGAATCCCACAAAGAAGCAAAATAACAGGCTTCTGTCCCTGGAAGGATCGCCGACACATATTCAGCCGAAACAAAAACTCCAAGAAAATGTGTGACGATACAGGATCGTCGAAGCCAGTTAGGAACCAATTTCTTCGGACGAGCCTGCATTGGCCACGACAGTTTTGATGCACAGAGCGCTGCCGATAATTCTGCCATGACCAACTCGGGGAATGGGTTAAAAACCCAAATGTGATTCGTCTCTTTAATAGGGAAGTTGCAACCTATTAAATGTTCATATTTTGGCTATTGTTAATTGACCCTCAAAACTAAAAAATTCAAAATCGCCGAATTTGAAACACCGTGATTGATTTTTAATGAATTTTTAAAAATCCACGTGCAAAAGTGCGCTTTTCTGAAACGTCACGAGCTTACGTCACAGGGCACTAATGGGCAGCCTTCCGCCGAAGATCCCTTGTTTTTGCTAGGGACATTTTGAGCGCGCTGATATTTTTATTTTTTAGAAATTCAATAATCCTTTTGAACACACTATGGAGGCCGGATTCGTTAAAGCACAATCTAAATAATCTTCCTCAAGTAACATCAATGATGATATTCGAATATTTCCGAGAGGATGAGAGGTTTAATGTTCCAGAAACGCGAGGAGTTAAATGCGAAGAGATAAGCCTTTTACGTTTCCTCTTCGAAGTCGTATGCACGTCCTTTTGTTTCTCCCATAGACATGGGAACCGGTTCGCTAGCGTTTCTCCCCTATCGGAAGAGCGCATGACGTCACTTCCTATGCCATTTGAAGTCACAAGCGCTTGAACTTTAAAAATTAATTTAAAAAAACTGCTTATCGTATCGCAAAATTTTTTTCACCTATGATGTTCATACATGTTACTCTATCATATAAAAATAAAATTGAAAAATCGAAAACTTCCCTATTCTCTCTCATCTTTAAAGTGGTGCTTTACTTATAAAATTTGATAAGATATTAAGGGAAATGCGGCGTTTTTTGTCACAAAAAAATAAAAAAAAAATCTCTGAGGAATTATATATACCATGTTGCCAAATCTATATATTTGATTGTTTTACTGTAGTGATATTCAAGACAAAAGTCGTCTTTTCATTGATCTAAAGCAGCGTTTCTTATTTTTTTTAATGAGTGGAACAATTTTAAATAACCAGTTTTTTCGTGGAACCCCGGTGGAACCTCGGAGTAGTATAGTTTGAAGAAACATTCTTGAAATGTTCAGTAAATTACCACCAATTAGCCAGGGCTAAAGCAAAAATACGTGAAATACACCGCCAGCTCAGTCATTTCCAGCCGAGGACTGCAGTTTCGTGCTTATTAGCACTCATCAGCCCGGCATAGGAAAGTGACTGAGCTGGAGATGGAAAGCCTCTTAACGAAGCCAAGAATGCGAAACAAACTGGTAGCTAATATAGAATTAGCGCAGACCAGACGAGTGACCGAAGCAATGGTTCGGTTCAACTCGAAGATTGAACGCGAGGCAAGGTATTTACTGAATTACTATTATTTACTGAATATACCTTGCCTCGCGTTCAATCTTCGAGTTGAACCGAACCATTGCTTCGGTCACTCGTCTGGTCTGCTAATTCTATATTAGCTACCAGTTTGTTTCGCACTCTTGACTTCCTTAAGAGGCTTTCCATCTCCAGCTCAGTCACTTTCCTATGCCGGGCTGATGAGTGCTAATAAGCACGAAACTGCAGTCCTCGGCTGGAAATGACTGAGCTGGCGGTGTATTTCACGTATTCTTGAAATGGTTTGTTTATAGTCAAAGTGAAAATTATTTCAAATAAAATTTGTTGATGTTAAACGTAATTCCAAAAGTTATCAAAGATTAAAATTTGAAAAAACTTTGAAAATAAAATTTTGCAGACACAAGCAAAACTTTAATGTTTAAAATGTAAGTTTAAGTTTTGAAAATTCACTATTTTGATAGATTTTTAAGTTTTCTAAAAAGAAAGGAAAATAAAGAATGAGAGTTTTAGTTTTCTAAAAAGAAAGGAAAATAAAGAATGAGAGTTTCGTGGAACCTTGATTGATCTCAATGGAACCTCTGGGTTCCGTGGAACACAATTTAAGAAACGCTGATCTATAAAAAGATAGTAAAAAAAAATTCTCTCTCTTTTTTCAGAAACAAACTTAAGTCGTGAAACGTAGCATCTTTTGACATTAAAAGGAGAGAAGTTTTTTCTAGCAAAAACACACACATTCACCATTTTATTTTACTTAATGAATACTGCACTGCATGCATAAATGTTAGTTATGATAAAACAACAATAAACGATAAATTAAGGAAACATATATTATAAACTGTTTTACTCTAAATTAAAATTTACCAAATAATAGTTTAATATGAAGCCATTAACCAGTTAATATTTTAAATAATACGAAGAAGCACATCGAGCAGAATAATATACAATATAAATCAAAAAAGATTTGTTTTACAAATTATTTTTTTACTGTAGTGAATTCTTTTCTTGAAAACACATACGCACTCATTTTATTTTAGATAAATTTATGCTTTATTAATGCATATTTACATCTGTTTCTAACCATTTATAACTCTTTTTAGTTTGCCTTAGCATTATTTATGTAAACATAAATTTGGGTGACTTTCATGTTGTGATAGTAAAAAATAAAAATCTCTTTTCGTGAAACGCAAATTATCTTGAAAAACTTAAAGGAACAATTTAAACTTGAAATCAAACGAATTTATCCGAAGTAAATTTCTAAATAAATAAACTGCTCTCTTTTGCTAAAGAAAAGCTTTAAAAAATCGGCGAACATTTAGGTTTTTTTTTTCTCAAAATTTTAAATTTAGCAAATAAAATTTCGCTTTTCAATCAGCGAAAAGAGATCGAAAGTAAGAAGGTACCTTTTCACCGTCTTTTCCTTCCCACTTCGATCCCGTTTTCTCATCCGAGGAGGCGGCTAGCAAGATAAACTCTAGTGCATATAGCAAACAGGTAGTTATGAGTTAACTGTTGCGCAGTCTCACCGGCCATGGGGGAGTGCCCTACAGAGCAGTCGATTCAGGATAGGCAAATGGGGGAATTCATGAAACCAGACCCGATAGCAAGAGAAATCAAAATTTCATTCTTTGGTCTTATGGCGATTGAAATGTTATTTTTTGAAAAATCAAAAATTACACAACTTTAACGACTTTTTGACGTTTCTAAACGACTGCGTGATAGAAAACTAGTATGTTGTGGCCATCACGAAACTTTCTTCTATATTTTTCCTTTTTCTGATCCCTCCCCATGCTTGACGAGGAAGCAATATTCCTAACAAAAACAAAATTACACATGCAAAAACTTGACGACCATCCCAATGTCTGAATTATTGTGAAAGCAAAGAAAGAGCGAAAATTGAAAGTTATTTTAAAAGCCTTGCTTGAATTAATTACAAATATTTTATTTATTAATAAACATAAGATGGCAACAGTTAAAAGTTTTAAATCATTGAGATAATATTTCCGATCATTTCCATGCAATTAAAATCACGAGAAATACGCAGACGACAATCTATTACGATTTATCTTTCTTATTGTTGCATTAATAAAGCTATTTTTATTCGCAAAAAAAAAAAAAAATCAACACCTCTTGGAGCGATTGGAGTCAAAATTGAACCAAAGCCTGTTTACGTATGGATTCACATATATTCCAAATTTCAACCAGAACGTAGCATTACTTCTTGAGATAGGGCACTCACAATGGAAAAAAAGAACGGGCGATTGCGCTACCCCCTTTTTAGCTGTCGACACCAAAATAAAATCAGCTCTTATACCCACTAAGGGCTACTTGTCAAAAAATTTTTGTTTGATTCCGTTCGTTATTTCTTGAGATATAGCAGTCACAATTGACGAAAAAAAAACGTTCTATAACTCAACCCCCGTTTGAGCTATTGACGCCAAAATTGAATCAGCACCTGCTCCTGTTAGGGACAACATGTGTACCAAATTTTGTTTGATTCCGACAGTTACTTCCTGAGGAATAGCAAGTAGTCCAGTCAATAGATACATTTTACCTTGCAAAAAATGGGGTCAAAGATTTTATTTTTACTTTCTTCTATATCTAATATATAGAAGAAAGTATTGGATTCGTGCAAATTTTCGAATTTCGAATTTTGACGGATTCGAACGTTTTGAGGTGTGCTGAGTTCATTTCGACTATTTTTGGAAAATGTCTGTCTGTCTGTGTGTGTGTGTGTATGTATGTATGTGTGTGTGTCTGTATGTATGTATGTGTGTGTGTCTGTATGTATGTATGTGTGTCACGTCTGTGTGTGACCAGTTTTTTGTGGCCGCTCTACAGCAAAAACTACCGCATGAAATCGAACGAAATTTGGTACACATATGTGCCCGTATGTGAACTTGTGCCCATTGGTTTTTGGCGCGAATTCCTCCAAGGGGGGTGGAGCAATGGGACGTTTTTTGAGTTACGCGTGCTTGCTATTCCTCAGGAAGTAACTGTTGGAATCAAACAAAATTTTGTCCATATGTTGCCATTAACAGGAACAGGTGCTGATTCAATTTTGGTGTCAATAACTCAAAGGGGGGTTGAGCTATAGAACGTTTTTTGTCGTCAATTGTGACTGCTGTATCTCAAGAAATAACGAACGGAATCAAACAAAAATTTTTTGACAAGTAGCCCTTAGTGGGTATAAGAGCTGATTTTATTTTGGTGTCAACAGCTAAAAAGGGGGTAGCGCAATCGCCCGTTCTTTTTTTCCATTGTGAGTGCCCTATGTCAAGAAGTAATGCTACGTTCTGGTTGAAATTTGGAATATATGTGAATCCATATGTAAACAGGCTTTGGTTCAATTTTGACTCCAATCGCTCCAAGAGGTGTTGATTTTTTTTTTTTTTTGCGAATAAAAATAGTTTTATTAATGCAACAATAAGAAAGATAAATCGTAATAGATTGTCGTCTGCGTATTTCTCGTGATTTTAATTGTATAGAAATGATCGGAAATATTATCTCAATGATTTAAAATTTTTAACTGTTGCCATCTTATGTTTGTTAATAAATAAAATATTTGTAATTAATTCAAGTAAGGCTTTTAAAGTAACTTTCAATTTTCGCTCTTTGTTTTGTTTTTACAATAATTCAGACATTGGGATGGTCGTCAAGTTTTTGCATGTGTAATTTTGTTTCTGTTAGGAATATTGCTTCCTCGTCAAGCATGGGGAGGGATCAGAAAAAGGAAAAATATAGAAGAAAGTTTCGTGATGGCCACAACATACTAGTTTTAATTTGCACATATTGGTGCCGACATGGAAAAACCAAGTTATCCAACACGAAAGACCCCGGGAGAACTTTTGGGGGCCGAAAAACCACAAAAATTTATTACTTTTTTTGTTTTTTCCAAAATATCTCCGAAACGGTTCAACTTAGAAAAAAGTTTTAAATGTAAAGTTTAAAGAACATAAAATTTCCTACAACTTTTGTATTTACAACTTTTTTGTAGCACAAATAACAAGCTTGCTATAGCTCTTTGAAAATAGGCAGTTTTCCTCCACTCCGAAAAAAAAAAGCTTTCACACTGAAAGCAAGGCGTCATAATTATTAGAACTTCAATAGAAACTTTAGTTTCAGAGAGCTTATCGAGTTAGAGTAGTTTGAGTTTCTTGCTCACCTCCCCCCCCCCCCGCTGGACACAGTAGCAATTCTGGCTGACAGATTAGTTCCCACACTCCAAAAACAAACGATGTATTATGAAACTGAAATACATGTATACGCGTTCATTTAAAGCACATACGACGATGCAATAATAATTTAAAAAAAAAAAAAACTTCCCCACTGCTCACGAACTAACTTTTCTGATCTGCAGAGGTAGTCTTCATCAGACTCCAGTAATAGATGATATATTGTTGTTTGTAACTGGATTACACAATATATACATTCATTTGAGGGATATATTTCGTACATTCTAGTCTAATTATTGCAAACAAAGATGCGATTTTTAAATATTAATGTGAAGGAATGAATATTAGGCAGCTAATAAGCAAACAATCAACACAGTCATGCATTCTATGCTCTGATACAATAATAATAATAAACCCTCCCCCACCGCTCACGAACTAATATTTCTAGTCTGACAGAGGTAGTCTTCAGTCAGACTCCAATAACATATGATTTATATTGCAGTTTGTAATTGAATTACAAAATCTTCTCATTCATTTAAAGCACATAATTCGTACCATCTATTCTATTACAAGCGAAAATGCAATATTCGAATATAAATGTGAATGAATAAATATTAGGGTGATAATAAGCAAACAATAGACATAAAAATGAATAAATAAAGGTACAATAGTAATACGTAATGAACACTTTGAAAAAATTCTGCAGAAACTGACTTTTTGAGGCATGAAAAACCCAAAAGAATTACCTTACAAAATGAAAATCCAACTGTAGAAGATTAATACATACATCTAAAATACAGAGAGATTCATTCGACCTTAAAGCAAATAGAGAAATAACAACAAAATACGCTGTTTATCTTCTTTGAAGCCGTTTTGAAGGTCCAGGTTCTCCCAGTTCAGAATCTGTAGGGGGTAGAAAGAAGCTGTGGTCCTTTAATTGTTCATCTCCTTGTTGCGGTAATTCCAAAAGCTCCTGGAACAAATTTTCTTCTTCAGCAGTCTCATCCAAAGATGAAATTTCTGCAACATTTTCACAATTTGTGCCACTGCACTGTTTGCACGTGCTGGAGCATTTTAAACCTGCCTTGTGACAAGAACAGGCTCCAGTACAATTTTTCTTGCAGGAACAAGGTACCATCTTCAAAAGATTCTGAGTAACTGAATCTCTTTTCGTGTCAACATGCATTAGACCTTGCGTCCTGCGTTCCCAACCCCATTTCTCTGGATCAATTATGTTGCCCAACCAACTTTGAATTTGGTGGTAGAACCGATATGAGTGATAACGTCCAGCATGCCCCCCCCCCCCCCCCCCCCGCACGTTGCACGTAGCCCTGCAAGATTTATCTTAGCCCTGTATACTAGTTTTATAAAAAGATTAAATTGCAAAGTATCCAAAGATAGGTTCAAATACTTTACGTCACCTGTGTATAATATTTGCAAAATGTTTTCTCCAGCTGCAGCTAAGGAAGGCATCATGATGACAGATTGGGTCCATAAATACTTCAATAGCTTCCTTAATTTTAGGAGGGTTTTTTTTTTTTTTTTTTTGACTATTTTGTACAACTTAATTTTGCCTTGGCCAAAGATTGCCGAAGTCGTATCACACCCACTAGACGCATGGATGAAAAGAATATTGCTGGAGTTAAACTTAAAAGATTTAGTGGGGGAAAAAACAAATCACAAGCATTCCCTCTTCCAGGTTTTAAAAAGAACAAGTTGCTGAAAGGCTGTCCTAAAGCTGTCATCAGTCCTCTCGCTCACTATAACAACCTTTTCAATTTCTTTTGCCTTTGAAAGAGCAGTAAGGGAGTGAGTCGGCATCATCTTGAGTCTGCCTGACTTCAATACCACACTCTTCGAAATATGTCTCAAGAAGTAGAATAAGACAATTCTTTTTGTTATAATTTGCTAGAAATCTTTTTTTAGGAATTTAGTTAACATGTTAGGTTCAACCATTACTTCAAGGGAAGAGATTGATTGCTCATTGATATAGCGTTTGTGACAGGCAGTGTGAATTGCAACTTCTTTTAAGAACTTCAAAAAATGCTGATGTTCTTTATTTTGCCGTTTTGCGCTGCATCTTTCAAGATTTTCTGTTCCCTTCTCCTTCACAATCTTTATTTCGCATTCATGCAAACTGATTTCAAAAAAAATAATGATAATAATAATAAAAAAAAAACACCTTGGTCAGGCGTAATCACTTCTAGGAAAAAAATTGTAATTCAGAACACACAAATTGATAAAACATACTCTCGCGCAAACCCTGAGTGAAGTGATAGCTGAAGACATGAGTAGCTATTGAGTCGATTCATCTCATTTGGAGAAAAAAAGGGGGGATGGAATGGGGGTGTTTTGTTTAAACTAAAGGGAACGGAGGCATTTACCCTCAGCTGTGAAAGACAAATGATTTCCAAGGTCAGACTGCCGGCGTTTCTTCTTTTTTCCTCCGTTATCCGATGCGCTTTCACGCAATTCGCTGAAGGGGTTCAGAAAAAGTGTGACTTTCAAGAAGCTGTAACTCGCTTGCTTTTCACGCTACAAAAATGTTGTAATGACAAAAGTTGAAGGAAATTTAATCCTCTTTAACATTTGCATTGGAAGTTTTTTTGTAATTTTAACCATTTTTGAGATATTTTGAAAATACTACAAAAAGTCACAAATTTTTGGGGGTTTTCGGCCCCCAAAAGTTCTCCCGAGGTCTTTCGTGTTGAATAACTTGGGTTTTTCATATTGGCACTAGTATACACAAATTTAAAAAATAAAATCATTGACCCCATTTTTTGTAAGGCAAACCCGTTTTTTTCTACCTATTGACTTGACTAAAGCACGCGTAACTCAAAAAACGTCCCATTGCTCCACCCCCCTTGGAGGAATTCGCGCCAAAAACCAATGGGCAAAAGTTCACATAGGGGCACATATGTGTACCGAATTTCGTTCGATTTCATGCGGTAATTTTTGCTGTAGAGCGGTCACAAAAAACTGGTCACACACAGACGTGACACACACACACATACACACACACACAGACAGACAGACATTTTCCAAAAATAGTCGAAATGGACTCAGCACACCTCAAAACGTTCGAATCCTTCGAAATTCGAAAATTTGCACGAATCCAATACTTTCTTCTATATATATTAGATATAGAAGAAAGTAAAAAAGGAGAAGTATATCGACAAAGACACACGATAAAGGTGAAACTTTGGTATTGCAGGGAAATATCTTTATATATTAATAGGCAAGCCGTTTTCTTTCGGTATCGATTTCTCTTCTGTTTGTGAATCGATTTTCTTCATTCTTTTTTTGTTCAGTAGCTATTGCGGAATTTTAGTGTCATCAATAAAAATTTTTGAAATCGAACGCTAATTAATGGAGATATTATTAATAAAAAACGCATTTTCGTCCTAAATGGCACTTTCTAAGCGAACGGATGGTCAAATTTTTTCAAATTTGATATGGTTGGAAAGGTCTTTAAAAAAATACTCTTAACAAAGAAATTGCCAGGGCACCCAAGGTCCAATAACCTAAATCCACTAGAGAAAAAAAAGTTATAAGCGTTTTTTAGTTAGCGAAACTCAAAATTTTTAATTTTATCTCGTTTCCATTGTTGAAATTTATTGTTGGAAGCGTGAAACATTAAGTTTTAATTCATTTTTTAAACCACTTTTTCTACACGAAAAATGCCTTTTAGTGCTTCGAGTTTGGTATGGTTGGAAAGCTCGCGAAAAATACTTTGAAACACGTTCTACCCGGTTACACCGTGCGAAAACGCAAACCCGCTATAAGACTAGAAAAAGCGCTAGAAGCAATTATAAGTTAACAAAAATTCATTTTTATTTGCTTTTTCGCGCGACGTAGCGTGAAGAAATTCCTCAATAGTATTATGTGTTGCCACTTCTCGCTTGAGCTTAAATAAATGTAATTCTTGCATTTGGTTTTATTGTTGAGGCTTTTTGGGTTACTACGGGCATTTAAAATATTTTCATTTTGATTATGTTTTCGCGATTTTAACATTTAAATAAATCATTTTCCAGAGTGAGGAAGGATTTTCAGTTTCGATTAAATCACCTTCTTTAAATTAAAAAAAAAAAAAAAAAAAAAAAAAAAAAAAAAAAAAAAAACACAGCTCCAATAATACCTGCATTTGCTACCACCACAAACACATCTCAAGGTGAAAGTTTGGGGGTATGGTGAAGTGCAAAATTAGTGACAAAGGGGGGAGAGGGTCGAAAATGTTGAAAGGTGTGACATCAGTTATGCACCGCCCTTAACCATAAACAAATCACAAAGAATACCTTTTTTGAAAATTGCACTATTATTGCGACGTCCAGTGTTTTCGAATGGACAGTTATATTTTGCCACGAGTAGAGTTCGTTCATTTATTACTTGGAAATTTGTATTTCTAATGACGAAGAAGCAACTTACTCAATAAAAGTAGATGTTTTATAAGTAATATTGTTCACACAGAAGTTTTACGTATAAACTGAGTTTTGATGCTTTATTTCATATGAGAAGATATCGAAAATTGGATAATTAGCGATTTTTATCCATTGGCGTGAAGTTTTTTTGTTTCCAATGCCAGCGCGAAAAATGTTCTTCCTTTGCATACGTAAACAAAGAGTAGGGAAATATCTATTTGCATAGGGTTAGCACAAAGCAACATGGTATCCAAAATAAAATTGTTCAAGCCAAGAATTTTACGACCACACCAATTTCTCAATGGGGTTGTTTCCTTCAGTCAAAAGTACTACTTTTAGTCACTGAAATGGATAGAATAAGCAAAAAATAAAAAATAAAAATAGCGTGTAGTCAGAAAAAACTTTAATTTCCCAACAGTTATTTATTATTATTATTTTTTAAAAGTTCGATTTTGGAAATAAGGCGTGGTCTTTATCGCGTTACAAGTGATGTACTTTGCCGCGCTACTCCATTGTCGCGCTAAATGTTTACGCTTTATTGTCAACCTCGTTACGATATTTGCGATGTGCGCTAATGACATCAGTGAATGGCATTTCATCGCTTTTGACGCAATGTGCAGAAGCGTAAAAAATGAATTTCTATCTGCGCACCGATTGAAATAATTGTTCAAAAATATTAATTTTTTTCAAATTATTTAAAAAATGGTTAAAATCCATGGTTTTAAACATGCTCTATAAGAAAAAAAAATACTTTTAAAATTTTGGAAACTGCCCCATTACCGAAATATTCCCTTTCATCCATTTATTTTGAGATTTTCAGACAAAAAGGAAAATTGGAAAAAAAAAAAACCTGTTTGGTATTGTGTGTACATATAAAAATTGCATGTTTCCAGATTGCAGTAAACATGACTAAGAGTTGAAATAAAAATGATGGAAATAGTTAAATTCATACAAGTTTTCTCAAATATTCATTTATGAATATGGTCGAATTTCGTCCACTGGGCGAACACTAGTATATTAAGATAGGCAAGCCGTTTTCTTTCGGTACCGATTTCTCCTCTGTTTGTAAACCGAATTCTTTCTTTCTTTTCTTTCTTTTTTTTTTTTTTTTTTTTTTTGTTCAGTAGCTATTGCCGAGTTTTAGTGTCATCGATAAAAAATTTTGGACGGAGATATTAATTAAATATAACTAATTACGGAGATATTAATAAAACACGCATTTTTCGTCCTAAATGGCTCTTTCTACGCGAACGGATGGTAAAGTTTTTTCGAATTTGATATGGTTGGAAAGGTCTTTAAAAATACTCTTAACGAAGAAATTGTGAGGGCGCCCAAGGTCCAATAGCCCAAATACGCTAGAAAAAAAGTTATAAGCTTTTTTTAGCTAGCGAAACTCAAAAATTTTAATTTTATCTCTTTTCCATTGTTGAAATTCATTGCTGGAAGCGTGAAACATTAAGTTTAAATTCATTTTTTAAACCGCTTTTTCTACACAAAAAATGCATTTTAGTGCTTCGAGCTTGGTATGATTATAAAGCTCGCGAAAAATACTTTGAAACACGTTCTACCCGGTTACACCGTGCGAAAACGCAAACCCGCTATATTGACTAGAAAAAGCGCTAGAAGCAAATTATAAGTTAGCAAAAATTTATTTTCATTTGCTTTTTCACGCGACATAGCGTGAAGAAATTGCTGGATAATATTATGTGTTGCCACTTCTCGCATGATCGTAAATAAATGAAATTCTTGCATTTGGTCTTATTATTGAGGCTTTTTCGGTAACTACGGGCATTTAAAATCCCCCCCCCCCCGATTATCCAAATGATGAGTCTGTATGTAGGGAAATTGAAATTGGGAAATGGGGGATGTCATGAATATAACCTTAAAGTTTTCAACAAGAACAATATTACACAATACATAAACTAAAATGGAGTTAATAGTTACGTAACGCAACTTTGAAACAAATTCAGCACAATTTCAAACAAAAAATAAATTTTGATTTTGTACGATGCTCTTGTGTAGGTTATGTGGACTGTATTTCAATAGGCAATAAACTCATTTCGAACAATACAATACATTTATTAAAAACGTGTAAATATAAAATCATATAATGAACTTAAGAAACACCGACCTAACCATTAACAGAAACTACAACTGACAACAACCAACAAAAACTAACAACTAACCGGCAAAAATAATCAAAATCAGTTTTTATGACATAGGGGCACGTGTGCGCACCTACTTGACGCACACTGCCAACGCGCCCTCTACTTTAATGTATGCAAGGGATTTAACACTCCCCCGCGATTGAAATTACTATTTCAATACAACATTCCAAACAAAAAGTTCAAAATAACAGTTGATAACATGAACAAATTAAACATTACTTACTCAAGCACAAACTAATAAACCTCCTAATTCCAAAGCTATATATAAAAATTAAACAGTTTCTTCAACTGGAAGAATGCAAACATCTCTAACATTTCTTACTAGTGTGCTTCCACTTGGCAAACATAATTTTACTACTCGAACTCTATTATCACGACCAATGTTCGTTTCAATAATTCTGCCAACACACCATTTTGTCGATGGCAAGTTTTCTTCTCGAATGAGAACAAGAGTCCCTGTTTTAACATCATTTTTGCTAAATCTCCATTTATTTCTCTGTTGTAAATGGGTTAAGTAATCCCTTTTCCATAACTTCCAAATTTGTTGACTAAATTTGGTAATCCTTTGCCACTTAGAAAGGGTGTTTTCCTTAACATCAATCAATTGTGGTTCACTAAGGGTAGTGATAGGTCTGCCAATAAGAAAGTGACCTGGTGTTAATATTTCAAAATTGTCCATTTCTGATGACATTGGTATGAGAGGCCGGGAATTTAAAACACCTTCGATTTCTGACAAAATTGTAATAAATTCTTCTAAAGTTAAATTTTGACTGCCAATCACTCTTTTTAAATGGAATTTGAACGATTTCACCCCGGCCTCCCAAATGCCACCAAAATTGGGCGATCTAGGAGGAATGAAATTCCACTGAATACCTTCTGTTAGAAAATAATTTGACAAAATTTCATCGGGAATTCTAACCATTTTCTGCAATCGCTTGATTTCGACATTGGCACCAACGAACGTTTTAGCATTAT
Source organism: Uloborus diversus (assembly GCF_026930045.1). Lineage (NCBI taxonomy): Eukaryota > Metazoa > Arthropoda > Arachnida > Araneae > Uloboridae > Uloborus > Uloborus diversus. The sequence goes on from NC_072731.1 coordinate 4,195,667, forward strand.
CAGTAATGATTTTTGAACATTTTCCTCGCCTGCCGAAAAAACGTTTCAAACTTGCTATAAAAGCCTGTGTAGTCATATCAGTTACAAAGTCCAGGTGTATTGCTTTAGTACTTAGACAAACATAAACAACAACATACACTTTATTTAATACACCCTTCCTTTGGTTTTTAAATTTGATAAAGAAAGGACCACAAAAATCTATCCCAGTGACAAAAAAGGGATAACTAGGATTTACCCGGTCTTTAGGCAATTCAGCCATGATTTGACTAACAGTAACAGGTCTGTTTTTGAAACAGATCACACAGTTACGAACAATTTTCCTACAGCTATTCCTGCCATTTAGCGGCCAAAATTTTTGTCTAACTTGATGTAAAAGAGCTTGGGGACCTACGTGAAGATATTTAAGGTGAACGTTTCTTAAAATTATACTTGATAAAGGATGTTTTGCAGGTAAAACCATAGGATGTTTGGTTGCATAAGATAAATCTGCATGGGACAGTCTCCCCCCTACTTTCATTACTTTATATTTATCCAAAAACACATTTAAAGAGGAAAGTTTACTTCTGCTGTGAACTTGTTTACCATTTGTTAACCTTTTAAACTCATCAGAAAACTCACCTTCCTGGAGAGAACGTATTAACCAATTTTCTGCATTAGCAGATTCATCAATAGACAAAGGACCTATTTTCTTGGACTTTGGATTTTTACAATTATAAATAAACCTATAAAGAAAACTTACAATACGAATAAGTTTCATACAATTATTTGACTTATTAAGTATGCAATCAAAAACAGAATTTTCATTTCTCGCAATCAAGTTCATTAAATGTTCATTTGGTTCAGTTTTTAAGTTCGATTTTAGTTCTTTATCGATTGCTCCCTCTTCGGGAACCACTGAAAGATGATCAGTAGAATAAATGTTCACGGATTTCAGAAATGTAGGACCATACCACCAAGCTGTGTTTTCTAACAGCTGATCGATACTGATACCTCTCGTCAAAGCATCAGATGGGTTGTCACGACTTACGCAAAAGAACCATTTATCGGGGTCTGTAAGTTCCTGAATTTCCTTCACACGGTTGCAGACGAAGGTTTTCCACTTCAAAGCTGAACCTCTAATCCAGTATAGTGCTATTTGAGAATCTGTCCAAAAGTACATAGGAGGGGATATTTTCCGCTTCAACACATTTGCAACTTCATTTGCTAATCTAGCAGCAAGTAAAGCTCCTAGCAACTCCATTCGTGGAAGAGTAATCTTTTTTAACGGAGCCACACGGCTTTTAGATGTAAGAAAGTTCACAATAACTTTGTCATCAGATCTTATCAGTACAAACACGACGGCACCGTAAGCTTTAGGACTGGCGTCCGAGAAGGTATGCAATTCTATGTCACAACTTGAAAGTTCTGCACAATCAAGGACGTTTCTGGGAATTTGGAGTTTTAACAATGTAGGAAGTTCAAAGCACCAGCGATTCCAGATTTTTAAAATTTCATCTGGCAGCTCAGCGTCCCAGGAAATTTTTCGAATCCATAATTCTTGAAACAGGCACTTAATTCTGATGGTGTATGGTGTCACAAATCCTAGAGGATCGAATATTCTACCTGCTACTTGCAGCACAAATCGTTTTGTATTCTTTCCGGTCTTGATAAATTCAAGCAAATCCTTTACTTCTATAGCGAAAGTATCTTCCTTAATGTCCCACGGCAGTCCGAGAACCTTACTTGGTTCGTTACAGTTATTTGAGAAATTACTCGGTAAAATATTAAATTCTCGTTCTTCCCACATTTTCATCAACACTTCATCATTCGAAATCCATTTGCGGAGATTCATACTAGCTTTTTTCATTATGTTATTTGCTTCGATAGAAATTTTTAAAGCATCCTTTATATTGTCTGCACCAGTAACAAGGTCATCAACGTAAAAACAGGTATTGAGTACTTCAGTAGTAACGGGATAGGCTTCTTCATACTTTTTGATGTGTTCTTTAATGGTTGCAGACAGCAAAAAAGGGCTCACATTTATTCCGAATGTCAGACGTAAAAAACGATAAACTACTACTTCTACATTGTCATTCTTGTTAGGATCATGTTTAACAAAAAGGAATCTAACCACATCTCTATCAAACTCGTTTAGAGATATTTGCAAAAACGCACGCTCTATATCCGATAACATGGCAATCTTGTTAATTCTAAAGTAAATCAACAGTTGAAAAATATGCGGGTTCAAATTTATACCAGACCAAAGACAGTCATTTAGTGACAGTTGTCCAACGTCGTTTGAACTAGCATCAAAAACTATCCTACATTTAGTATAAACACTTTGTTGCTTGAATACTGCATGGTGAGGAAGATAAAAAACAGGTCTATCAATGCGTTTTTCAGGTTCCTTGACTTCTTCAATTATTCCGTTCGCTAAATATTCTTTCAAAATTTCACTGTATTGAATATACAAAGTCTTATCGCGTTTCATTTTCTTGACTAAACCTTGAAACCGCCTTTCTGCTACCTCAAAATTGTCATTTAATTCCTTCCAATTTTTCTTCCAAGGAAAACTAACTTCATATCGTTCGTTGTTATAGCGTACCGTCTTATTAAAAACTTCTAAAGCGGCGTCTTCATCTGAGCGTTTTGAATCGTCTTTAATGCCGAAAGATTCAAGAGTCCAAAATTGCTTTAAAGCTGCTTCAGTTTTATCCTCTACTACATAACATTTAAAATTTCTGTTTTCCCTATAGTTAAGTGTTTCCGTAGCAATCCAGCCGAATACTGAATTCTGCAAAATTACCGAACTGTCTTTCACTTTAATTTGTCCCGTTCGCAATAACTCATAAAATACATTGCCACCCAACAAAACTTGAGCGCGCTGCGGTTTGAAAAAGTTAGGATTAGCATACATTAAATGCTGTGGAAGTTTAAGGTTGGAAATATCAAGATGTTTGGATGGGGTCAAATTCGTAATTTTGGGTATTACCAGCATTTTAATAGTTTTCTGAAAGCTCTTACTTTTATTTGAAATAATCACATTTATTTCTTTTTTAACTTTTAAACCCGCTCCATTCAATCCCGTAATTAAAAAGTTAACCGACCGACTCTTTAATTTTAACAAGTCTGCAACTTCCTGTGTGCAGGCACAAATTTCAGATCCTGTGTCTAAAATTGTAAGAAAGGGCAAAAAGGAATCGTCTGCAGTTTTCGCATAAATAACTGCAGTCGACAACAGAACATTTGACCGACTTCCCCATTGAGTAAAACAATTCTGCGAATCCCAACTACTATTCCCGCATGCACCGATTTTATTTTCTTCATTCGAAACCTGTTCCTCGGATTCTAATGCCTTTACTGTACTAAATTGCTCTGAACGCGAATTTACGTTATGTCGGGAATTATTCATAAACGTTTTGGGATTCTTACTTTTATCAAAATCTACCTTTGCGAAATTAGCTCCGTGAAGCATAGAATGGTGAGAATTCGAACAAATTCGACATTTATAATCTAACCTAGAACATTCTGGCCTTCTATGTTTACTTAAACAATTAAAGCATAATTGCAATTTACGAACTAAATTTAATCTTTCTTGGACAGGTAAATCTAGAAATTTCTTACATTTATAAGTTAAATGATTCTCATTACATACAGGACAAACAACATTGTTATTTTGCAACACGAAACTTTTTTGTTTAGGTATACATTCTTGTTTAAATTTTGCAACGGGAACACTACGTTGAACATTCTCTAGCGCTTGAATACGTTTCAATAAAAACTCAATGAATTTTTCCCAATTTGGCAGATCATTACAATCCAAAGACATTTCAAATACCTTTCTTGATTCTTCATCAAGCCGTTGCAGCATAACATTCATTAAAATTGCTTCTGATAGAGCATTCATATTCAAATCTAACTGTTTTAAAGCTCTTAAATTATTAAGCAAATTATCCGTTAAATAACGCAAATCCTTAGGGTTTTCACACTTTAATTTGTTTGCACTTAATATTTCAGATATATGACTTTGAACAATCAATCTTTTATTTTCATATCTATTTTTTAATGCTTCAAACAGAGAAGAATATGAATCATCAATATTTTGCAGTTGTTTCGCCGTTCCTGTCAACGCCGACTGCAAATAAAACAGTTTTTGGGAATCCGACAGTTGTTTATTACTATCAATTAAAGTAATAAACTGCGATTTAAATGTTAACCATTCGGTATATTTCCCCGAAAAATGCGGTAATGAAATACTTGGTAGCTTGATTTTAGCATTCGCGATTGATTCGCTATTAACTTTTTCAGCCTTACTACTTGAAGTATTTTGAATCCTTAACAAATTGAAGATACTTACTTCAGTTTCTTCTAGATAATCTTCGACCTCTGTTAAGGTTCCTTCAAAATCTTCCACGTCTTTGTCATTTGGAAGACTACAAAAACTTTCATTTCGTAAGGAATTTATCTTTTCCTTCAAGTTGTTCAATGAAGACAATTTCAATTCTAACACTTTCGAATCGGGTGGAGTTTCAGCATTGACACAATTTTCAATCCTAGTAATTTGGCCTTTGATGGCTCCTCGTTTTCTATTCAGTATTGTTAAATCAGAAACTTTCGTTGCAGGTTCCGTCATTGCAAATTTCCAATTTCTTTCAAATTTCAAAAACAGATCACAACTGAAACACAATTCAGTTCCAATGTAATTCAATCCATAGGTCGCTGGTTCGACTCCGGCTCGACGGACCAAACTGTACGATGCTCTTGTGTAGGTTATGTGGACTGTATTTCAATAGGCAATAAACTCATTTCGAACAATACAATACATTTATTAAAAACGTGTAAATATAAAATCATATAATGAACTTAAGAAACTGAAAACACCGACCTAACCATTAACAGAAACTACAACTGACAACAACCAACAAAAACTAACAACTAACCGGCAAAAATAATCAAAATCAGTTTTTATGACATAGGGGCACGTGTGCGCACCTACTTGACGCACACTGCCAACGCGCCCTCTACTTTAATGTATGCAAGGGATTTAACAGATTTCATTGTGAAGAAAACCCAAGGAATTCAATATTTGGTTAGAAGCAGTTATAAGAAGTGGTACCAACATTTGGATTAATTTGCTTGAATAGAATAAAGGCTTCTTCAACCTTTGGAGAAGAAAATACTTTAGCATAATGAGTAAATCTTTATACATAAATGGCTACTTCTGTATGTATGTATGTCAGGGGTAATCTTCAAAAGTACTGGACCGATTTTAACCATTTTTTCACCATAGATAGCTACATTATTAGTGAGCAACTTAGGCTATAAATTATTTCTAAAAAACTTAGTTTAAAAACGTTATGATGGAAAACAGTAAATGTCATGTAATTTCCCCATTAAATAATCTTTACTAATAATAAAGCTGAATGTCCCTCTGTCTGTCAGGATCTCTGTGACGCTCATTGCGCCTAGATCGTTCGGCCGATTTTCATGAAATTTGGCGCAAAGTTAGTTTGTAGCATGGGGGTGTGCACCTCGAAGCGATTTTTCGAAAATTTGATGTGGTCCTTTTTCTATTCTAATTTTAAGAACAAAACTATCATAAGATGGACGAGTAAATTACGAAATATCATAACGTGGGATCGTAACATGGGCACAAGCCGATTGGCTAGATACGAAATTATCATAACGTGGAACCGTAACATGGGTACAAGCCAATTGGCGAGAAAATTCACCGTTATTCGTAAATATACAGGCGAACCAAAAGACCTTTTAATTTTTCTATTACGGGCAAAGCCGTGCGGGTACCACTAGTTAAATATAAAACCCATTGTTACGGAAATTCGTTGCCTTAGAACAGCAATATTAAAAGTAATCATAATGAAAATTTTGAATCAAGGCTTCTCTGGAGCAAGCATGACATTAATTGCTTTCTTAGGAATTGTATCCTCATCTATATACTTAAATGGCTACTTCTATATGTATGTATGTCCGTGGTAAACTTTAAAACTACTGGACAGATTTTAATCATTTTTTCACCACAGATAGCTACATTACCAGGAAGTAACATAGGCTATAATTTATATCTAAAAAACTTAGTTTCAAAAAGTTTATGATGGAAAACAGTAAATTTCATGTAATTTCCCCATTAAATGATTAAATACGAAACTCATTGTTACAAAACTTCAATGCCTTACAAAATCAATATTAATGGTAATCATATTGAAAGTTTTGAATCAAGGCTTCTCCGGAGCAAACATGAGTTTAAAGTCATTCAAACACTTGGAAACTCTACTTTTTACCCACTTAGGAAAACATAGTAGAGAGTTTTTTTTTTTTTTTTTTTCTTGTTGTATGTGTGTACTATTTAATTAAATAAAGCGCACGGTTTTTTAGTGATCTTTGTTTTTGTTAGTTAATATTTTGGAAATTCTTCAAATTTTTGTATGCTTAAATTCGTGCTTCTCTACATAGTGTAAAATGATCTCTACATAGTATAAAATGAAGTCTCCAAAAAGCGTCTGTGTGTTTGAACTCGCAAAACTCGAGAACTACCCGGCCGATTTTGCTGAAATTTTCACCGTTTGTTCCTTTAAGTCCTGAGAAGGTCTGCAAACCAGTTCGAAAACAATTCGATGAATGGTTCTTTTTTTATTCCAATTTAGGCCCAATTTTCACATACATTCCCGAATACGGGGGTGAAAAATTACTCGCAAATAGTAATATTATATATCGTTTTAAAGGGAAGAATTTTCCGCGTTCTACGCAATTTGTTCCACTGCTCTAACTTAATTGCGGCGGAAGTTTTTAACGTTTTTAGCTCGAATTTTTTTAGGCTTAGCGAAAATTTAGGCACTACTTTCTTCATTAAGTCCATCAATAAAAAGTGAAGGAATTGTCCCACAGTTTTCTTTTTGACAGCATTGGAAAGAGCTGCTTTTTTTACTCCAGACCTAACTCGACTTTTGGTCAAAAGTTTAACCCTCTATCTCCATTAGAAAAAAGTTACAAGCGAATTAAATGAAGTCCAAAAATCTGTTCTCTATTCAAGTTTTTAGCCATTTTATTATGCGTTTCCACGGTAACGCTTTTTGAATCCATTGTTTATTTCCATCTTTCTCATTTTCAATTCTTAAACTTATTTTATTTTGTGTTTCCACGGTTACGCCTTTTAAATCCATCTTTCTCATTTTATTTTAATTTCTTAAAAAAGTATTTTAGTATCTGCCGTCATTGTTTGGCGAGAAAATTTTGCATGTTGTTTTTTTTTTTTTTTTTCTTTCATTTAATCCTGGTTATTGAAGATACTTCACTTGACGCAATGGTTTTTTTTCAAGGTAGACCGGGCAAAGCCGGGCAACGCAGCTAGTTCGTTTATAAATGAATACTCGTTCTTTCTTTATACTTATTGCTATTTTACTTTTATGGGTAAGGAAGAAGCTCGATTTTTAATCACGTCAAAGCGGTGTGTTTTTAGTTCTTTCAGTTAAAACAGAAAGCGAAAGAAAGTAGCGATTGTTTCTCACAATTATTATTGACCCAGGCAACGCCGAGTATTTTTAACCGACTTCAAAAAGGAGGCGGTTATCAATTCATACCGTATGTATGTTTTTTTTTTTGTTTGTCCACTCATAGCGTCTCACCTAGTGAACCGATTTTGATGATTCTTTTTTTAATGGATAGGGGATGGCTCAACTTAGGTCCCATTACTTTGTTTGACCATATTTGTTCTTTAGAAAAAAAGTTATGGGCAAAAAAACAGTAAATTTTATGCAATTCCCTATTAAATGATTTTGTAGCGAAGTTCGCACTTTTCATCCGTGGATAACGGTGGCTCAGTGGTAGAATTCTCGCCTCCCACACGAGCGACCCGAGTTCAAATCCCGACTAGGAAAAAGTGAATTTTACTAAAATTTCATTTCTACTGTTTCCCGTATTTTCTCGAATTTTCTATTAATTTCTGTATCTTTCCAAGTCTGGAAAGTTCCAGCACTTTCTCAAGTTGTATATAAGGAGATGTAACGTTCATTCGTGGTTCTGAATAAAGATCTCGAGTTGAGACTAACGAGTATTCGCTTCATTAACCGACTTCAAAAAGGAGGCGGTTATCAGTTCATACCGTATCTATGTTTTTTTTTTTTTTGTTTGTCCACTCACAGCGTCTCACCTAGTGAACCGATTTTGATGATTATTTTTTTAATGGATAGGGGATGGCTCAACTTAGGTCCCATTACTTTGTTTGACCATATTTGTAATTTAGAAAAAAAAGTTATGGGCAAAAAAACAATAAATTTCATGCAATTTCCCTATTAAATGATTAAATTTAAAACTTATTGTTATGAAAGTTTGGTGCCATACGACAGTAACATTAATAGTAATTGTAATGATAATTTTAAATGAAGGCTTCTCTGAAGCAAGCATCAAGTTTCTTCAGGGGGATATTTCGATAATCGGGAATCTTGCGCTCTCGTCTCATTTTTGGCGTAAATAATTTTATTTTGGTAACCCTGCTGATTTATAGTAACAGTATGTGAATTATTGAAATCTTCCCTTCTTCAGTGCTATTGCTACCATAGTGGGGGTAAACCTAACCTGGAAGCGAGGTGATGCAGTGATTAGGATCTGCTTAGCCTTCACAATGCTACCATTAGGTTTGCCTCAACTACACACTAGTATTTTTATCGTTATCATCTATGCCGTAACAGATGATTGGGGCTAAGTAAGATTGCATCATGAGCAACCTAGATGCTGTGAAACGTTAATTAGTTAGGGAAAACGTAATACTTAAATGGTTATAATTAAATTAACTACACATGAATTCCAGAGAGGAACAAAGATAAGTTTTTAGTGCCAATCGCTTAAAGTCTAACGCGTGTTAATAGTTTTTTTTTTTTTAGTATGGAGCATTTTTATGAAAAAAAAAGGTGAAGTTTCGTGATGGTAACTGCTTACTATTTCTAAAATACTTACATTTACACTAAAAAGAATAAAATAAAAAAATTTTGAAAAAAAAAAAAAAAATAGAACCGACTTCAAAATTGCTCTAAAAAGTGAAAAATAATTTTATTCTTTAAACACCATCCATAATGCTTTTAAACATAATTTTTGAAGTTGGCGCAAAAACGATAGATAAAATCATTCACAGCCATAACTCAACAACAACTATAAATTTAACCAGACCCAGTTTCTTCACTATCACATACATTATGAATTGATGATAGCATATTTTAATAAGATATAAATGTTTCGTTCATAACTTTGGATGCTTTTCTGAAAAAAATATGAACGAAGCATTGTTACACTGGATTTTACGTTTTGTTTTTGCGCCAACTTCAAAAATTATGTTTAAAAGCATAATGGATGGTGTTTAAAGAATAAAATTATTTTTCACTTTTTAGAGCAATTTTGAAGTTGGTTCTATTTTTTTTTTTTTTTTCAAAATTTTTTTATTGCTAGTAGAAAGAATAAATTCAGATTTAACGCTCATTGAAATATTTTGAGCTAACGTAACTATTGAAGTTTTTCATCTTAATCTTAATATATAAAAATCAATGTCCTGAGATAACATATATACATATATATATATATATATATATATATCAACGCACAGCCGAAACCGCTGAAGCTTCAGACTTGAAATTTGGCAGACATGTCTGCATGATTACGAAAGTAACCACTAAGAAAGGATTTTTCGAAATCTCAATTAGTTCGGGAGAAATTAATTAAAACCCCTTAATTTCTGCGAAATTAAAACCTGTCATTGAAATTCAAATCCCTTATTTTCGAAGGCTTTCCTCCATTCAAATCATTATTCAGTACTTATCTCAACTTTTGGTCGTAGCGAACTATAAATTTGATATTGTTTTTGTTTCTCACGTGATTCTTCGAAGCTTTTCTCAAGTCAAATCATAATGTTTCTGTCTTTTGCTTTCGTTTTTTCAAAACTAGAAACAAAGTTTTTAAGAACATCATCACAGGCGGACTATCCTTTTGAATTTAGAAGAGTGCAGTTTCCTGTTAAAGTTTGCTTTGCAATAACCATTAATAAGTCACAAGAACAGACATTAAAAGTAGCAGGGATGGATTTAAGAGAAGACTTTTTTTCACACGGCCAATGTTATGTAGCTTGCTCCAAAGTCAGTTCATCAAGCAGCTTAATAATTTTAGCACCAGAAAAAAAAAACTAAAAATGTTGTATACAAAGAAGTTCTTGCTTAAACATAGGTATAACAATAAAATAAGGATGGCCTGTGTTTGCAAAGATAATCAATACTTTAAAAGGATCGTTAGTAACAGTTAAAATCGGTTAAGGACAAGGACATATATATAAGGAGTCCAGGAGCCCCGGGATCCTCCCCAAATTAGAAAAAGTTATAGGTAATAAGTAATTATTATAGGGGATTTTCGAAACTAGGTGCACCAAGCACTGTTAACATCTTCTAATTCCATTACCCGAGCAATGCCGGGTACGGGTATACTAGTTCATTATATTTGGAGTGTTTATTATGTGCTGATTAAATACCAATGGAAATCAAACTATTTCATTATCAGTTTCATCAAGGTAGCATGATTTCATTTGTAAAACAATAAACTACCATTATTTTAATGACAAGTTGAGTATTAAAACCCATACTTTAAACACAACGACGCACTCTCAGAAATGGACTTTCAAATTTGACGAAATTTTCCTCGTTTTTGACGAAACCACTTCCAGGGATATGCTCCGAGCGAACATTTCGTCAAATTGAAAAAACGGCTTTTGTTAGTGGTTTGAGGATGCGAATTTCGTCAAATGTAACGAAATATTTCTTCATTCTAGTTTTGTCAAATTAACAATCATTTTCGCTGTTTTGAGAGCATTAGTTTCGTCAAATTAATTTCGTCATATATGAGGACGTTAATTTCGTAAATTTTTAAGAAAATTTATTTCCTTTTTTTTTTCTTTGAGCACATTTTTTTTTTTTTTTTGAGAATACAGTCGAACCTCGTTAATTCGAACACGCTTAAAACAAATAACTGCTGAAATGAACTTTTTTGCAATCTTTGTCTTATTGTTTATTGTTTTTTGGATAAAGCGAACCAACTTTTTATAATAATCGATTTTAATGTTCCCTTTAAGTTCGTTATAACGAGGTTCGACTGTATTTTATAAGATTCGTGTGCGTGTGATCAAATCCTAACTTCAGAATCTTACCACCGTAGTTTCCCACTTTATTACGTATAGTCACTTTCACAGGCCCGTCATTTGCGAGGTCAGGGAGGGGGTCAATTGACCCCCCCTCCCGTCTTGATTTTTGAACATTCATGTTTTTATACATGACTGGCCGTTGTTTTAGTTCGTTTTCTGTAAAATTTTTATTGAGTACAGACTCTTTGTCATATTTGGGGAAAAATTGAAACAACGGGCCTGCAGCCCCCTCCCCCCCCCCCATCAAAAAAAAAGACAAGTAATTGTTAAAAAAAAAGAGGCACATAAAATATGTCAAGCGAATTTTTATTTATTTAAAAATGCAAACAAACAACTTCTTAAAAAAGGTAAAACAAATCATTGCAGATTAAACTCCCTATGATATCTAATCAACCCCCTCCCCTTATAATGGGGGTTTTCCTTCAAAAAATCTAATTTTTGTCGGATATTTTCCAAATTTGGCACAGAGGTTCGTTATTGGAGACTCGGGAATTCACACAAGGTCGTTTATGACCCTCTATGTGGGGGGTGGGGGGGGGACAGACAACCCCACATTGGGGGTTCTCCGTATTTAAAAAAAAGTTTTTGTCCGATCTTTTTTAAATTTGCCACAGAGGTTCTTAGATGCTCAAGAATCACGCAGGGTAGTTTTCATCACTTTATAAGGGGAGGGGGCGCGATGGGGGGGGGGGGGGGTCGTTCTTTGAAAAAATCCAATTTTTGTGGGATTTTTCCAAAAATTGATACATAGGCTCTTTGATGCACGGGGATTCACGCAGGGTAGTTTTCGGTCTTCTATGGGGGGGGAGGGCAACCCCTATGGTAGTTTTCCTACAAAAAATCCAGTTTTTGTTGGATCTTTCCGAATTTGGCAGAGTTTCGTTATTTGATGCTCAGGAATTCTGATAGGGTGGTTTTCTTTCCGCTATGGGGGGCAACCCCCATACGGGAGGGGATCTTATAGAAAAAGTTTTTATCATATCTTTTCCAAATTTGGAACAGAGGTCCTCTGATGCTCGGGAATTCACACATGGTAGTTTTCAAAGCTCCATGATGGGGGGGGGGGAGCAACACCGCATTGGGGGTTCTCCTTATATAAAAAAAAGTTTTTTTCCGATCTTTTCTAAATTTGCCATGAAGGTTCTTTGATGCTCAGGAATTCACGGAGGTTAGCTTTCGTCAATGTATGGGGGGGGGGGGCAACCCCGATGGGGTTTTCCTTGAAAAAAATTTATTTTTTGTCGGATCTTTCCAAAATTTGGCATAGAGGTTCGTTCATTAATGGTCAGGAATTCTCATAGGGTGGTTTTCGCCCCGTTATGGGGGACAACCACCAAAAGAGGGGTTTTCTTACAAAAAACCAGTTTTGTCATGCCTTTTCCAAAATTGTCACAGATATCCTTTGACGCTCGGAAATTCCCGTCTTCGTCCCGCTATGGAGTGGGAAACCACGTGTGTGTGTGGGGGGGGGGTCTTAAAAGAACCCAGTTTTTGTCTGATCTGTTCCAAATTTGGTACATTTGTCTTTTGATGTTTCGGCATTCTCATAGTGTAGTTTTCGCCCCGCTATGTGTGGCAAACCCCATAAGAGTTTTCCTTATTAAAATCCAGTTTTCGTCGGATCTTTTCCAGATTCGGCCCAGATATCCTTTGATGCTGGAAATCCACATAGGATAGTTTCCCATGGGGTAGTATTCATATGGGGTACTACCCCATGTGATTAAAGAACCTATGTGCCAAATTAGAAAAAGATCTGACAAAAGCCTGTATTTTTGTAAGGAAAACTCCCCTAATTGGGGAGGGGGGGTGCCCCTAAAGCGGAAAGAATATTTCAAACTGTTTGAACTACATCGCTACATCACGATGTAAGGACGGCGATGCATCAAGATGTTGAAATTCCTACATCGCCCTGCCCCTACTGGGAATATAAAAGTGCTACTTCCTCAGCAGACATTGGGTTCTGGAAAAATAAATCATGTGCCACTTTTATGCACAGTTAGATCGATATATGCTCGGGAGAAAATTGCTGAGAAGTTTCTTCATTGCATCGCATGAAAAATTCCAGAAAAAAAAAGATTTTTATCCAACTTATACCACAAATTTCAAAGAAAAAGTACAATAAATTGGACAACTTTAAGTTAGTACATATTTGTTCTAAAATTAGATACAGAAAATAAAATTAGATAATCTTAAGAAAAAGCTTACCTTTTTCTTTTTCTAAGTAATTATTTGTTTTATTAATTTTGCTTGTATGTAGAATGTTTATTTGGCCACATGAAATGCATGCAATAATAAAATTCCTGTTTTTTAATACAGGAATTTTATTATTGCATGCATTTCATACTTCATACTTTGAAAACAATTCTCTGCCAAAATTGCAAAAGGTATTTGAAAATATAAATCTTAAAAAAATGCAGATGTGAAATAAATCTTTCGGTAAAATTAATTTAGTGTAATGTTTGTTAAATAATTATAAAAATATACCTTTGCTTTTCACCCCTAAGTTTTTATTTTTATTTCCAAACATGTGTAAAATGAAATCAATGTCATAATATACGAACATTTAGAATATTGTTATAATTATGAAAAAGTCTTCGTCTGTCCTTGTTCCAATTATCTCCGTGATGTTGGATCCATCCTAAAAAAAGTTTTAAAAAGAGAATATATAACATAATAAGTAAAGGTTTAAGTCCATGGGTGTATGCCCTCATGCACATGGATCTTTTTTCTATTTCGAGGAAAGTTTTACGATTAAATTCATCAGTTTATTTCTGAAATAAAACATGTTTTCACGATATCTTTCAAAATCTGAGTTTTTTTTTTTTTTTTTTCCTTAAGTTAAAAAGCTACGATTCGCTTGTGACTTTGAAAAGCATCCGATTTAATTTTCATATTTTTCAAAATATATGATGATTTCAATGCTGACAGCTTTTTTTCAAGCAGATTGCAAGAATGAGTTATTTTTACAGCGGATGAACAAAATTTTTATTTAGGCAGATAGACTCTCAGTTAGTTTCTGAAATTAATTTCTGAATAATATTCTAGAATTAGAGTTTCTTCAATTTATTGAGAATCAGCATTATTTAGCCATTAAACGAGTTAATTCTTTTGCACATCAAGTCGTGAATTTTCATTTTTTTGAGCCATAAAAAAATCAAAAGTGCGAAAATTGTTGATCTGTGATTTTTTTTTTAAATTTATTTTTTATTTTAACCGATAGCCAAAATACACCGTTTTTCTTTTTTTTTTTTTTTCGATTTTCGTGTTCCGTTTTCTTCACGAATGTTTTCTGAAGTACTCTCTCCCCCTACTCAAATTAGTTCCAATAAAGTACTTATGAATTAAGTGGTACTGAAACTGGTGATTATGATTTTATTTGCACTTTTTTCAGAGATTTTATTGTGCTATGTTATCAATAAATAACATTTACTTACCGAGCTTTACCTCCTTAAACCATTATCAAATTCGAGTCAAAAACCCAGGGCTCCAACACTCGAAGCCAAGCTCCATTTCATAAGTTAGCTAATAATTACATAAAGCTACCTTCTAGCTGATGGATAGGGATTTAGTAGAAAAAAAAACTGATTTTTCTGCTATACTGGGGGTAGAGTACTTACAAAATGGGGCGTAGCTTAAGGGCGTGTGTACTTCGGGTTTTTTTAACTCAGCTGGTAATGATTTTAAGAGGGGATGCTTGCCAAGTAAAGTTTTTAATTGATAGTATAGTACCTTGAAATCTTTAAAAAATATTCGAACAAAATCATAAAATCATCAGAATTAATCACTAGTACAAAAATATTCAAACGTAGCTCTACTTACTAGTTTGGGACGGAGACGAAGGGAGTATCACCTTTTAACTAAGCATATTTGATTTTTAAAATATGCAATTTTCACGCAGTAAATAAAAAAAAAACGCCAAGGGAGAAGAGCTGCCAAAGATAGGGGAAACCCAATAACAAAGTACATTTCCTTGTTTGTTTGTGTCTTGAGAACTAATTGACTGATATCAATGGATTTTTTTTTCCAAAGATTTATAATGAAAATAGGGACCAGTGTGGTGCAAACAAGCAAAGCTTGTTACTTCTTATCATACATTTTCATTATCCTTTTAATTTTTCATATATTTTCATTATCCTTTCAATTTTTCAATTGAAGTTCGGTTGAATTTTCAGACATTTTACTTTGTATCCAGCAAAATCACAGCTCCAACAAAAAATTTGGATTTATTGGAAGTTCATCTATAAAATGCTTCTTAGTCTGATTTAATGTAGACCGGGATTTCTCACTTTTTGTTGACAATACCTTCAGGCGGCAAATATGGCAATAAAATTAATGCTGCATTTATTTTAGCTGTAGAAACTATGTATAATGGAAAAATTCATAATTATGACAAATCATGTAACACGAATTAGAAAAACCTATAAAATTAGTGTATGAAGTGGGAAAATAAACAAAAAATGCTTATTATTGTTATTACAATTTTCAAACAAGCTGCTATACTATCTTTTCTTTTTAAATCGAGGTTAAACATTAAAACTCTATTCAGTAAATTACCGCCCAATAGCCAGGGCTAAGGCAGAAATACGTGAAATACACCGCCAGCTCAGTCATTTCCAACCGAGGACTGCAGTTTCGTGCTTATTAGCACTCATCAGCCCGGCATAGGAAAGTGACTGAGCTGGAGATGGAAAACCTCTTAAGCAAGCCAAGAGTGCAGAACAAACTGGTTGGCGGTGTATTTCACGTATTAAAACTCTACTTTCAATAATTTATTTTAATTTGCGGAAATTTTTTAAAAAATATTGAAAATATTCTGCTGAAATATCAAGCACAAAGATAGAGAGAGTTCTTTATGGAAATTAATATTTTCTCTATCTGAAAATGATTTGTATTAAATTGATATTTACTTTACTTCATGTTTTATGCAAGTAAAAAAGAAAGGTTCCACAAATAATGAACATAAGCACTTATTGCTAGAAACATCTGCTGCAGGGAAAGAGATTATATAAACAACATGGGATAAGCATTTAAAAGTCTTGTCTACGAGCTTAACAAAATAAAAGACGGTATCATTTCGGATCCAAAAGCTGATATAAACGGTTTTCATTTATTTTTTATTGCATCAAGCGCTTTTTTTTTCCTCGAGTTTCATCGATTTTATTCAAAGATAGCTAAACAATTATTTTAAAATATTTGCTACGAACACTTTTGTGTTATAAAGTTCTTGATACTTTTTGATTATTAATTTCTTCAAAATCAATTTTATTTTGCTACTTAAATATTTCATGAAGTTTTGTAATATTGTTTACCCATTCCAAAACATTAATTTTTACTAATGGGTATAGCAATATTTCATTGAAAATGATAAGTTTGCGAACACTTTTGGGAACTACTGTATAAATTATTATATTGAAAAAAAACATTAAATGTAGAGTGGAAGAAGAAAAAATATCAATACTTACTGGGGGATTGGTACATAGTATTTTTTTAAGAAAATAAAAATGCGGAATGAAACAAATTTGAACTATTAACTAAAAAATACACTTCGTTTAACAGAATTATTTTTGTAAAATTCATGGAGAAGAATGAAAACACATAACCATGTAATATATTCCACGTTGAAATTAAAAGCTTCAAAGTTCTATGCCATTTATAAAAGCGCTGTATATCATCTGTGTTAGTTTAGCTACGGTGGAGTGTTTTTTTTTTTTTTTTTTGTAAGTTTAAATTCGTACAAATTCTTTAGTCATGTTTGTAATTTTTTTAACGAAATAAAGGAAGTACGTTTTTGGAAATAAATGTCAACAAACCAATATTCTCTTTTTCAAATAAAAAAAATAACGCTAGCTAAGCCTAACGTGGAGGTGACTCAAAGTTAACAACACACAGAATTCTAAATCTAATCGAACCGTTCGTTTTCAATTTTAATGTGTTTTAAATACAACAATAAACACAACACTAAACAAAAATGTAACAATACATAAAAGAAGGCACATTGCACATACAAATTTCATTAAATACTAACCTTTTTTTTGAATCCTGTAGGATAATTTCCGTAAGATAATTTAACGAGCAAGTACAAGACTGAAACAAAAATTCCCAGAATGCACTGCAATATGACGAAATTGGGACGAAATAATTTCGTCAAAAATTTGAGATTTCTGGTTTCGTCAAATATCACGTGATTCGGTGACGAAAGGATCGTCGAAAATAACGAAATAGTGCTCGAGGATTGCCGAATCGTCAAAATTGAGCGTTTCATTTTTGACAGTGCGGAATTAATTTAAAAAACTTCTTTTCGAGATTTCCAAATTAAAACCAACGTTAGAAGCAATAATAGAGGAAGTGGTGTAGATACGGGCCACCCGCCGAAACGGAGGGAAAGGGGTTGTGCGCAGTCGCAAAAATGGTACAGAATGAACCAACAGGAAGAGGCAAAAGCATAGGGAGCAAATTACTTTGGTAGCTAAAAGCACGTGCTCTGTCAGGATCTGTTTTATAAGACACACTCGCTTTTGAAGAACTCAAAACTTTTCGAAGCATCTACAAGTCGATTTATATCTTTCTAATTTATACAGTGAAGTAAGTGGTTTTATCTCAAAACAAAGTAGAATATATGGGCTTTCTTTTAGTGTACTTGATTTGAAATATTTGTTTGTTTAGTAATGATTTAGTACACCACAAACTTAAAGTATTGCGTGGTCTAAAAACGGGCCACCGATGGTGGTCCAAAAACGGGCTAGCCCGTTTTTGGACCACCATTGGCATGGACCGCCATTCAGCATCCCGAAACAACCACCAAATAGTCAAACTTCAACATCCAAACACGTCAGTCCATATGAAATCTCTCTAATCCCCACCATTTCAACGGAAAAGAACAATCGTGGCAGCGAGCAAGAGTGCCAAGACTTGCATCCACTGGATCACCTTATAAAGACGAACTGGCGAATAGAGTGGAGCGTGCATTGAACAACAGTCGGAAAATTGTGAGCGGGGAATCATTTGGCTGTGAAAAGAGAAAACACCAAGTCAGGCCAACAAGTCAAAGAAGAAATCCCACCGACAGTAGTCGGACTCGAAATGAGACCACACTGATCTTCCTACTGATGGCAACGACTAGGATGACGAGTTGGTGGTTCTTCTTTTTGATAAACCTGATGATGGCAATGAGCAGTAACAAGGTGGCTGGATAGTGTTGAGAAGGACCTAGAAATTTTGGGAGTGAACAGGTGGAGAAACCTGGCAATGTGTTGTACCGCCTGGAGGAAGCAGACGGAGAAAGCCTTGGCCTGCACCAGGCTGTTGTGCTGATGAAGAAGAAGAAGATGATAGCAATGTAGTATGCATATTTTACGACATATTCTTTTCAGATGACATTGCAGGAGAAGTGTGGATCCTCTGCTGCAACGCATCCGACATCCGAGTGTGTGGGATGGAAAAAAAAAGGTTTACTACATTTGTAACTTCTGCAATTAAAAAAGTGAAATATAAATGATTTTTATTTTTCATAAATATATCCAAGATGATAATTTATAAAATTTTTGAATTAAAATTTCATGCTTTTTATTTATTTTTTAAGAAATAAAATAGCTTTTTCTTAAGTAGCCCGTTTTTGGACCACCTCTTGAAAAAACGTGATTTTGCCTTTTTTCGTAATCACGAAGTTTTAAAGCACTTGAAACTGATGCAATGGTTTTTGAACCCTAAGATCACCTTCATGAATGTTTTTAAGAGTTATTGGAACTAAAATTATCCCTTTAGCGTGAACAGGTAAATCAGTAGGTAGAAAATGAAAGTGGTGGCCCGTTTTTGGACCACTTTCTCTATGACAAAATGACTCTTGTTGCCGAAATGACTTTTTGTCAAAAAAAGTTAAGGCATAAAATTTATACATTTTGTTTAGAAGAAATAACGTTAGAAAGGGAATTTTTACTCACCAAAATTAAATTGTCGCTGTATTTTAATCCTTTTTTTAAAATTACTATTTGATTAACATTAGAAAATCCATATTAAGGACGTCGCCGACTACTGGAGACGTACGTATAAATCAACCAAACAGTATAGAATCAGTAGTCGGCCACCCATGGCCGGTGTTTGGAAATGCAAAATAGATCTATACCCAGTGGTCGGTCATCCCTTTAAAAACAATTGAGGGTTGAATTACGGTAACCGGGTGGCGGCGATAAATATTTCATTCTGGCAACCCGCTACCTTACCTTGGCGAGGGAGCAGTTTTGGCAACCCTACACCATAGCTGATTTGTTATTCGTTTAGCCCAGTGATTCCCAACCTGGGGGCGATCGCCCCCTAAGGGGCGATCGAACTCTTCTAGTGGGCGATAAATTTCTGGGGGGCGATAGGGGGGCGACCGGTATTCGGATACCTGGTAATCGGAAATTCTTGACCTTTCAAATGCTATATTTATTAAAACAAATCGGTACACAATTCAGAAATATCTTTCAGAATACCTATGTTGTGTAATACCGAACCAAGCAGATGGCACGTCAAATCAAAGAAAGTCGTTCCCAGAAAATAAGGCATGTATGATTTACAGCTGAATCAAATCTGTTCGGATAAAAAAAATCCCAAAACCGAAAAATAATATCTTTTATTTTACTGCCGTTTTAACGAGGAAGAAAAAAAATCTTGTAAGCACTGTCTGACCGTTGGCGCCAGCATATATTTAACACATGAAAAGTGGATGAATATGTGTAGGAATGAATTTTTGCATTTACTTATCAATTGTCATTCAGAATCTTGCAATCAGTGCATAAACCTCCTTACGTAGTTTCTATTGTTTGATTTAATTTAGTGAATTTCTGTTTAATTGTGCATGTTTCGTAGTGTGGAAGTTCGATATGAATTCGAAAAAGAAGTGCCGGCAGTATTCAGCAGAGTGTTTAAAATTTGGTTTGTCACGTCAGCGCAAAATGTGCAGTTTCCGCATTGTTTTTTGTGCGATAAAACATTTTCTAGCGATGAAGCCATCGCGAATGAAAGAGCATTTGTCAAGAGTACATGGTGACAAAGTAAATCTCTTAGTTATTTTCAAGACCTCAAAACAAAAGCGGATAAACGGCCAAAGGTGGGTGAATTACTTAGAAGACAAGCAACAGATCTTGACAAAGGGCTTCTTACGTCTTACGAAGTGTCTCTTTTGATAGCAAAATGTGGTAAGCCTCATACGATTGGCGAATCTCTTATTCTACCGGCTGCCAAAAAAAAAGTTGAAATTTTGCTTGGTTAGGGCTCCAGTAAAAAGATAAGTCAATCTCTCCTCCTGAGTAACAACAGTTTCCAGGAGAGTAGATAAAATGGCTGATGACGTTGAATGCAAACTCATAAATGTTTTGAAACAAAGTAAATTCGCACTACAGTTGATGAATGATCTGTGACAAATAACAAAGCTATTTTATTACATGAGGTTTATTAATGAGCTGAAAGAGATAACTGAGAAAATGTTGTTCGCCAGAACTTTGATTACTGGTGCAAAGAGATCATCGATTTTTAAAGTGGTGAAGGATTATTTTGAAGAAAAAGAAATCCCATTGACAAATGTAAGTGCTTGAGCATTAGATGGTGCCCCTGCCATGGCGATTCGTCATATTGGGTTTCTTGCACACCTTAAAAAAGAAGTGCCGGAAGTGATTACCATCATTGTGTCACACCATCGTCAACACTTGGCTGCAAAAAAATTGAGTGGTGTTTTACATGAAACCTTACAATTAACTTTGATCTTGTAAAAAATAGTAATGACTAATTCTCTCAATGATCGCCTGTTTCGAGAGCTTTGTCATGAAAATGATGAAAAATTCGAACGCTTGCTTTTACATACGTCTGTGAGATGGCTTTCCAAAGGAAACTGTTTGCGCCGTTTCTTTCAATTATTCGACTCTGTAG
Source organism: Uloborus diversus (assembly GCF_026930045.1). NCBI lineage: Eukaryota > Metazoa > Arthropoda > Arachnida > Araneae > Uloboridae > Uloborus > Uloborus diversus. Next base: position 4,216,731 of record NC_072731.1, read on the forward strand.
CTGAGTTTCTCGACTTGCATGATCCTGCTTTAAGTGAGAATTTGAAACAGCGCAAATTGGAACTTGCGAATCTCACAGATATTTTTGAAAAAATGAACGGAGTCAACATTAAGCTTCAAGGAAACAAGATGAACCTCATCAAGACCAAAAGAATAATTTCAGCATTCATTGCCAAATTCGACATCCACAAGGCAAGTATTGGCCGTAAAGAATTTATCCTGTTTGCGACTCTAGTTTAATCGTGGATTCTTCAACTTCCTGAAGAAAAAATTTTAATTTTTATTGATCACCTTAATCAGTTAAAAAAGAACATGGAATCAAGGTTTGCAGATTTGATCAACTTACAAATTCCTTAACTGGATTTTAGACCCATTTAGTTTTGAAGATGTGAATGAACTGGAAAACTCTTTGCAGACAGAGTTTATGGATTTGAAATTTTATTGTGAATCAAAAATTACTTTCAAGCAATACGGTTACGAACTTGTCTGGGTGAAGCTTATGGGTACTTACCCACAACTTTGGAAAAAAGTTGAACAGCACCTCATCTCATTCCCCTCAACATATTTAGTTGAAAGAGGATTTAGCTCTGTAGTGCAGCTTCTAACGAAGCAAAGAAATAGATTGGACATCTACCTCAAAGGGGACCTCAGATAAAAACTCATTAATATAAAGCCAGACATCAAAGCTTTAACGGAGTTCCATCAAGCACAAGGCATCCGTTAAAAAGGTAAAAAAGAACAAATCTTAACAGTTAAAAATTTTAATATTTTCCAGATTTTAATTTTTAAAAAAAGCATGTTACTGAAAAATGTAGTATTCTTATTTTTGCTAAGTATGTAAATGACGTTGATTAATTAAAGCACTTCAAATTACGTTTTTTCTTTTGGGGGGGGGGCGGAAGGGGTTAAGAATAAAAAAATTCAGTTTTAAAGCTAATTATTGCTTTATCATGCACTTTTTGCAGCTTTAAACTAAAATTAGGCGCGCGCGTTCAGTAACATTAAACTTCACTAAAATCAGCGACATCTGATTTGTGTTTTTAAGGGAAGAACGTGGGGGGCGATAGGTGTAATTTAACTTCCGAAAGGGGCGATGGGCCAAAAAAGGCTGGGAACCACTGGTTTAGCCGATCAACCATTTCAGAATTCTCAACACAACATTTTAACTTATTTGTGTAATAAATCTTTTTTTTTTAATTCTATTGACTAATATTTTTAATTTTCTCAAAGAGGATTTTTTTCTGAAAATTAGCAACACCATATTGTTTTTTTTTTCAATTTTTAGGCCTTTGAAACATTTTATAAAATTTTACATCGCGAAATGGTGGTCACTTTAAACTATTTTAAGTTATATGTTTAAAAATTAGTTATTCATACCATAGACTAATAATAAGAGTAGATCGAGCTTTCCCAGACTTGCTGATGAAAAAATTGGTTCATGGATACATCATGTGACTGGTGGGAGGCTTGGCGAAAACTTTGGCAGCATGGTTGCTAGATAGCAACATTATCTATAGTTTGGCACTCAACATGTATTTTAAGACGTAATGTGTTTTCATTATAATTTTTTTTCCAGGTGCAGAGATTGAACTGGTTTTCTTTTAGTTATGTATTATTTTGACATTAGTAATTAGTTTCTGATCACAGCTTTCAGTAACTTTTATTTCATTTGGAACTGCTACGTCAGCGTTGGCGTGAACGTAATGGTGTAAACGTTTTGCGTTAACGCGAAAATGTACTAATCGGTATCTTAAATTGAAATTGTAGGTAAAAATCTTACCGTTTGCCGATTCTTTTTGGGCGCTTGCATCTTTAATTGCTTAGAGAGTCATTGAAATTGACTAAAGAGAATGCACAGTACTATCTAAACGAAAAACTCACTATATTAACAAAATATTTACAACTTAGAATAACAAATTTACAAATCGGACTCCATAAAAGATCATTCTTCCGTGTTCCATCAATTCTATTTATTTTATTTCTCGCGGGCGTTGATCGTTTGCTACGATCAACGCTCGCTGTTGCTAGGATATCCACCAGTCACATGGTTTAGTTTATGAGCAGCAAAAGGGTTGCCATAAATCGGTCTATTCTTATTATTAGTCTATGATTCATACCTTTTGGATACTTTTTTGGAATTTATTCGCAGTAAGTAACTTCCTTGATGTTTTATTGCCCCATCTTTAATTTAAAATTTATTAATTATCAGAATAACTTATTCAGTAAGTTTGAATTAAAATTTTAGTCATGATAAAGTTCTCTGAATGGGTCTTTTGATGTGATTTAACTTATTAAGTAGAACTTTTTAAGTCTTAACTGAACATTTAAAATTCCTAATGTTTTCTATTGACGGATTATTTCAGACTAACATATTTTTCTATTCAACTTTTAATGTTGTTAAATTTTGTTAGAAATTTATGTTTCACTTTCATTTTCCTTAGGAAATCAAACATGTTGATAAAAAATTTAACATCATTTATGTCATGAATCTTTTCGTTCACATGCATCACGATCTTTTATTTCTTCTTCTACCTTCGCTTCTAACAACTTTTTTTATTTAAAAAAATCATAAATTTAAAGGAAAAAATTAGTTCAAAATTACTGCAATGGAAACGTAAGGAGCAATATCGGCAATTTTTTGTTGCATTTTTGTCATGCATTGTACTTTAGTTTTTTTGTGCAAGCTTTCATCATTTGCTTTCCACTGACAAAAAAAAAAAGAAACTTGCTGATGTGTGCATCACATGACTTCCTTTTATTCCAATTTAATGTAATTTCCCCATTATTGGCAATTTTAATGTGATTCAATTGTGTACTCTCTAAATATCACCAACAGTGGCCAAATTGAAACCAAATTTAAAATTTAAAAAAAAACGTCAAATTTGTCGCCAAGTTGGCGACCAAACTTGGCAACCAAAAGACGCGATATATCTTCAAGTGTCCGACAAATTATAAGACCACTTGAGTTTACATCGAAATTAACACTGATTTCCTCCCAAAAAGGGGCAAAAGACCCCCTTAGGAACATCCGAACGCAACCAAAAAGAAAGGTGCACAACTAGGCCCCACTAGGAGTCTACGTACCAAATTTCTGCTTTCTAGGATATACCGTTTTTGAGTTATGCGAGATACATACACACATACGCACATACATACGTACATACGGACGTCACGAGAAAATTCGTGGTACTTAACTCGGGGGTCGTCAATATGGATATTTCGGGTGTCTGTAGGTTCCTAGGCATATATCCACGTGTGGTCGGGTCGAGAAAAAAACTCAACATTCATTCGGGGTTGAGAAAAATGGAAATTAAGGCCGATTTTTGAGTGAAATTTTTTTTGGGAATACAATACTTCCTTTTTGTAAAAGGAAGTAAAAAAGAAAAAGAAACGTCAAATTCCATCATTTCACTATTGTTAGTATCGAATCCCAAAACACGTTTCTTCCAACATCTCAAAAACTCATTTCTGTAGATACTGCGCTTTTTATCTTCCCACGCAGATTATATTAACACTAGCTGCGTGCCCGGCGTTGCACGGGCTACCTAAAAAATGAAAGAGATGTCCAGTTGATGTTTCTGTATTACTTGACATCAGTTTCTAACGCGTTAAGGAATAAATAAATGCGCGTAATGCAAGGTTTGCAAAACACCAGTAGAGCATTTTTTTGGCAAAAAACTCATTAACGTTAATCATATTTATCAATGATACAAGTTATGAGCATTTTCAATTAGCACAAAAGATGAAAATATATGCATTATCAGCTATAATCTGTGCTCACGTTCAACTGAATTACATCTGATAAACTGTATCTGAAATATGTATGTACAATTAAAATCTGCTTTTTACATAAAATGACACGTACAGTTTGGTTGATTACGTGAAACTAAAGCACCAAGACTTAATAAATAACAATAAGCATAAATTTAATACCAAGTCATCAGATTCCAATTAAGCTTTAGTTAAAATCCTTAAAAACAATCTTTTTTGTTCAACACTGTTTCACTTAAAAAAATCCAAACAATCTTAATTTAACGTGTTCTTTTAACGATACAAAATGTATTGTAAAAGTAAAAACAGGAAGGAAAAAGAGAATTATTACAATGGGGTCGTTTCCAAAATTTTAAAAGTATTTTTTCTGAAAGAACGTGCTTAAAAACATAGGATCTGACCATTTTTGAAATAATTTGTTTAAGTTTAATATTTAAAAAAAAAAACTTAAATCGGAGCTCTTCCATTGTTTACGGCTTCTGCCGATGACATCACAAATGATGAAATACCATTCAGTGTTGCTATTCACAGTGCAAAATATTTAATTCGCATCTTTACTCACGTGTATTGTCAACAATATGGTTGATAGCAAGCGTAGAGCGCAATATTTAATTCACTTCTTGATTATCATAACGTGGAAACGTAGTAGAAAGATGCGGCAAAGTGCATCTTTGTAACGTCATCAAGACCACGCTTTGTTTGAAAAAACGGTCATTTTAAAAAATTAGTTTAAAAAAACTGTTGGGAAAATGAAAGTATTTTCTGGGTCCATATTATTATTATTATTATTTTTTTTTTTTTTTTGCTCATTCTATCCATTTCAATGACTAAAAGTAGCACTTTTGACTGAAGGAAACCACCCCATTCGAAAACTCACATATGTGAAGGGAAAAAGTCCAACAAAATAAACATAATTAGTTGCACATCCTAAATTTACCAAAATATGAGGCTGGTAATGATAAACTTACACTAAAATAAATAAACATAGCTAAAGAAACAACTTTCATATTCTGAAAAGAGTTAAGAATGTTGGCTGTAAAAAGTAAAAAAAGGATAGATGATAAAATAAAGGTTATGTCCGAGTACAGCAACCGATTTTAAACTAATTTAAAATAAAATTCTAGATGGAAACGCTGTTTTAAGATTTGGACAGCCGCCAAAAAAATCTCTTTATTAAAACAATTATTAGAATTTTATTTGCTCACCCATATGCAAATTGGCAACAAGAAAGAAATAAAAATTCCTGAATAATGTAATGTTGATTAACGTTTTAATTAATGTCTTCGCTAATTAAAGTAGTACAATTACGAGATTAGCCTTATTGTTTTCTTTGGAAATTTTCAAATTGATAGGTATCTCGTTCGACTCACGATTCGCAGCGATTCTCGAGAAGATCGATCTTCAGATGGACAGACAGACAGACGGACGCGAACAGATTTTAATAGTACGGATATATTGAAACAAATTACCTCTCACTTGTCTTTTCTGCAAACTTAATTTAAAAATAAGAAAGATAACATAGTTCTATAGAAAAGTATAGGCTTAATCATTTGTTTCTTTGCATATTTTGCTATGCGCAACTCCAGCGCTCGAACACGCTAACTTGCGGTGATTTACAAAATTAAAGAAAAAGGTAAAGCATTGCGTTCCACGTGTGTCTGTTGGTAAACATAGCCAGTTTGTTTATGAGTATTTATTAATGCATTCGATGTGTCTTAGATTGCTTTCAGCAACAGAAATTGTTTCGTCCCTTAATGGCATTCTCGAGCTTCTCAAAATAATGTTAGTTTTCATTATTTTCTTCTAAAAAGTAAGTTGATTGTCGTAAATGGCGGAAGCGTAAACACAAGAAAACTCTGAATTAACTTCGCATTTGCATGCGAAAAAAAAGCTCGTCTGTTCGAAGCATTTTTTTTTTTTTTGAAAGAGGATAACGTCATACCAGGTAATTTTTTTTTTATTGTTTTGTGTGAATTTGTAAGAATATGTTTTTTTTTTTTTTTAATCTTAAGCTCGAAAAAAGGATTTAATAACATTCGCAGAAGAATTAGGGCTTACATCTCCGCCTAGTTTAAAAATAATTAATTTAACTAACCTTATTTTACTGCAGCAAGCAGCATTTGGACAGTATGCAAAATATTTTCTTGAATGTATTATCGTAGAACGAAATGATTTTTTTTTCTTTTTTTTTTTTCTCAATTTCTTAAACACAAAAATTTTTTGGTTTGCGAGCTTTTAAAAATTGCTATTTTTAAAGACTATTTCTTACCTTACATTATCTGTCATAATCCTGCGGTTTGCTTCCGCTTTTTCATTGTTGCCAGAAACAATGAAAAATAGTAGTAGTTATAAATTTAAAATTTTTCCGCTTTTAAATTGTTGCCTTAAACAATAAAAAATGATTAAATAAATTGTCAATAAATTTAAGAAGAGTATTTTTTCAGTATTTCCTGAGCAATACTGAAAAAAGATTTATGAAAAAACGTTATTATTTCTTTATGCACAATATATTTATATTAAAATAGAAGTCCATACCGTTTTTTTTTTTTTTTCTTAATAAGGATAGGTAACAAGAAAATATGTTTTAACTTTCAAAACTTTTCACCTCAAACAAAATTTAAAGACAAAAAACTTTAAAATGAAACATATAAAATGTTTTTTATTCTAAAGACTATTTCTATAGGCTTGGATTGCACTAAAAAGTATGAAATAAACGAAGTATATGATTTCTTGATTGCAAGACTCAGTCTTTAGAACTAGTCTAGTCTTTAGAATTAGTCTAGAAGTCTAAGAATTAGTCTAGTCTTAATAATTAGTTTAGAATTAGTCAAGTCTTAATAACTAGTTTGGAATTAGTCTAGTCTAAATAATTAGTTTAGAATTAGTCTAGACTAGTCTGTAGAATTAAAAACATTTTTTATATTTTATTGTCTCATTTATTTAAATTTCTGCTGCTTAGCCACTCAGTACAATCTATTGGTTTATGATTAATGACCTTAAAAATAAATATTTTTATTGCTTTTCAAATTCTAGTAACTCACGAGGACAAAAGCCCTGGTGTTTTCTGGGAGCCACACGACGAAAACAATTCTCGCGAAGGTCTTGCAATCTAGGAGCATGAAATGAAAACTCGTGACTACAGCCCAAACTAATGCATGTTCTAAAAATGGAATTCAAGCTACTGGTTTAATGAAAGTATGGAAAATATTTCAGCCGGAAAAACAGCCTCGTGTTTTAACAACGTCATTCATAGCAGTTATATATAAAAAAAAAAAAAAAAAAAACTCTTCGTTATCCTAGAAAAATAAGTGGAATTAAGTAAAAAAGGAGCTACATTCCACAAATCCTTCTGAAAAATGGCACTAATGCATCAGCGATTCATATCGAAAGGATTTAAAAATATTATTTGCTTTCTAGGATTCCAAGAATTTTCTGTTCAATAGTTCTCCGAAAACTACTCAAAAACACATACAAATATTGATTTTTCATTTACCACTAATGTTGTTCGGACTCTTAATTTTGACTCTAGATGACGCAGGAGGAAACTGCTGTATCTTCCCTGTTAAATTCTTTCTTTTTTTCTTGCATTTAATTTCTGCTGGTCTTGCTTCTCTTTAATCTTGACAACTTAAAGCATGAATAGGAAGCTTTGTTTGTTAGTATTATTTACCAACTAGCTGCATTGCCCGGCTTTGCACGGTCTACCTCAAAAATAAAAGTTTTGTCAAGTGACGCTAGTTCAACAATCAGGCTTCAATTAGAGAGAAAAAAAAATACTAGAAAATTTCCCGTCAAAATAATTATTCTCAAAGAAAGAAAACGGCAAATTAAAAGTTTCCGAAAAAAATTAAACGCAAACCTCTATAAATACAGCTAAAATCCTTAAAAAAAAAAAAAAAAAGAAAGAAAGATGATAAATCGCCAAATAATAATCAAAATTGGAAATTTTTACCTCAAAAAAAAAAAAAAAATATTTAGTCACATCCGAGAAAAAAAGTGGCAACCTTCTGAACGCTAATTTAAAATGAGATCGCGCAAACGATAATTTTCCGATTTAGAATTTCTGTTCCATTAGGCTTAGCAGTGCTTTTTAATTTGTTCCCAGTGATTTTACAGCCTTTTTTTGAGCAATCACGATTGTTTATTGTTCTCACTTGACTGTTTTGATGTCCTATCATTTTATTTTCCCACCGCCACCCTCCGCACCATCACCGTCGACCGGTTCCTCACGATGCTGCTCCTATAGCGAAAGCTGTCTCCAGGTTGCATCCATATCCTACACACACGCGCATACATACACAACTACACACGCACACATACACCTACACACACATACCCACACATAACTGCCCACACTTTCATGCCTGCACGCAGACACAAACACATATGCCTACACAAATGCACCCCCCCCCCCGCCACACACACATTCATACACAAAACTACCCACGCACTTATACCAGCACATAGGCACAAACACACATGCCTACACACACACACACTCGTAATTGCGAAAAACATAATTTGAATTCAAGATGTCAAAAAATTCAAATTAATTCTTTCTTTTTTTTTTGAAGTTCGTACGAAATGATTGAACTCTGTGGGTGTTTTTCGCGCGCTTTCAAATTAGACCTGAATCTAAGAAATCGGAGAATTATTTCGGGTAGAAAGAGCCATTTAATGCCATTCTCGGGCCCTAAAATTAAAATTGGAGCGGTTCGGTACTTTTTTGGCGTTCGAACCCCCCCGTTCTTTCTCGGGTGCCCAAGTACTTCCCTGCCAAATTTGGTCGAGATCCGACGAAAACTGTATTTGTATAAGGAACATACGTATATACACACATATATACACATATTTATATTCTTTGTTTTATTTATATAGATAACTACTCATGTTTACTTATAATTATGCTTAATTACTTTTAAGAAGGTAAATCAAAGGTGTTTTTGAGAAGTTTTTAAGTGATTAAGGATACATTTACAAAAATTATAGATATAGCTTGTGAACTTCGTTTACGAATATGTTAATTGAGCTTTTGTTCAACACAAGCATGCTAATAAAGACTTTTATTTGGAAATCTCTTGATTTGTGAATTTACCATGTATTCGCTGACGCTTGTTTTAATTGCAGTGTGCGTGCAAAAAGGTATTTTGGAAACCTTTAAAAATATACAGTGGCTCCCAAAAGTGTTCGTACACTTTGAAATCTTTTAGTAAAACCAAAGTAACGCAAAACTAAATTCGAATATGAAGTCCAATATTTTTTCACATCATTCCTATGCCATCTTTACTAATAATAAAGCTGAAAGTCTCTCTGTCTGGATGTCCGGAGAATGTCTGGATGTCTGTAGGATGTTTGGATGTCTGTAGGATGTCTGGATCTCTGTGACGCGCATAGCGCCTAGACCGTAGGGCCAATTTTCATGAAATTTGGCACAAAGTTAGTTTGTAGCATGGGGGTGTGCACCTCGAAGCGATTTTTCGAAAATTCGATGTGGTTCTTTTTCTATTCCAATTTTAAGAACAAAATTATCATAAGATGGACGAGTAAATTACGAAATTATCATAACGTGGAACCGTAACATGGGCACAAGCCAATTGGTGAGATACGAAATTATCATAACGTGAAACTGTAACATGGGTGCAAGCCAATTGGCGAGAAAATTCACCACACATTATTTGTAAATATACAGGCGAACAAAAAGACCTTTTAATTTTTCTATTACGGGCAAAGCCGTGCGAGTACCACTAGTTCTAAATAAAAGCCTGTAGTATTTTCAAAATATTGACAAATCTTCTTCGTGAAATGGGTCAAAAAACGAAGAAACAGACAAATAATACGCTACAAAAGGCAACGTATAAGCTCAAATATCTTTACTAATAATAAAGCTGAAAGTCTCTCTGGATGTCTGGATCTCTGTGACACGCATAGCGCCTAGACCAATCGGCCGATTTTCATGAAATTTGGCACAAAGATAGTTTGTAGCATGAAGGTGTGCACCTCGAAGCGATTTTTCTAAAATTCGATTTTGTTCTTTTTCTATTCCAATTTTAAGAACATTTTCCCGAGCAAAATTATCATAAGATGGACGAGTAAATTACCAAGTTATCATAACGTGGAACAGTAACATAGGCAAGCCAATTGGCGAGAAATTCACCATACATTAATTGTAAATATACAGGTGAATCAAAATACCTTTTAATTTTTCTACAACGGGCAAAGCCGTGCAAGTACCAATAGTTTTCGAATAAAAATTAATGATTAAAATTATCATTATGCCATTTTTTTATTATTTTTGCATTGTGTTGACCCTTAAAAGTCATTTGACTTTAATTTTTTGTTTATTTATTCCTTAATATTGTGCTTATTCCTTTAAAATGGCTGGTATTCGTGATAAAACACAAACATCATTCGAAATTTGAATTTTTCCCTCGCAGCAGCTGTAAATTGGTTTGAAATGTCTCTAAATTAATTAATGTATTCCATTCTGTAGTAAAGTGCCTGATAAAATGCTTTAAGGAAAAGAATCGGACCGAAAGCAAGATAAGAAAAGGTCAACTGGCGAAAAGTTGACAAAGCGTAATCGGAGATTTACAGTTAAAAAAATGTATGAAAAACACACATTTGAGTGCTGTAACAGTTTCTGCAGAGTTAAATGAAAATTTTTATATTTAATTTTCACCTAAAATTGTTTGCCAAGTTCTCTGATTAGCTGGATTGAATGGGACCTCTTCCCGCAGAAATTTTCTCCGACGTGCGAAAAACAGAAAGCTTACGCTTTTTGTCGCAAAATCAATGATAAATAAGCTCAAAACGTTTTGGAATTACGTGTTACTTACAGATAAAAATGAATTCAACAAATTGTTGTATAGTTGTAAATAAAAGAAAAAATGAGGAACTTAATCTTAAGAACTTAGTTGGACCAGTTAATCAGGACGGTGAAGTGAAGGTATTCTTGTGTGAGGGTGCATATCAGCATCAGGACTTGGTACTTTGGAATTTTTTGATAAAATAATAAATCAAGCTGTTCATTTAAATATTTTAAAAAACAATTTTAAACTCTTAGCCAAGAATTTGGTTATCGGAAGCAACTTAGTTTTTTATCCAAATAACGATAAGAAGCACACGGTTTTCAACGTTTGCGTCTAGTGCCTCAAAAATTGTCCTAAAGTTTAAAAAATACCCCTTCAATCACCAGATTTGAACTTAATGTAACATATTTAGAGATATCTGGAGGCTAGATTACGAAAATAAAGCTTTGAAACGGAAATAGAGCTAGAAACAGTAAGACTCGAAGTGTGGTTGAACACTTACTCAGAAATTACGCAAAAAAAAAAAAAAAGAAAGAAAGAAAGAAAAAAGAATGAAATCTATTCCCAGACGTTTAAAAGGTGTTTTTGATATTGCATGATATTCTACAAAATAATAACTTAATAAAAAGTTAGATTATTCAATAATATATAGACATTTTTTAAAGTGTACGAAGACTTTGGTGAGATAATATTTCCGGCACTTTTTGGTTTTTGATTTTTAAAAAATTACGTTTTAATATTTTTTAAAAAAATTTCATGTAGTTTTGTTAAAAATTGATTATACATCTTATAATTAGATATCTATTCCGAAATATTAATTCTAACCAGTGGATAGGGTTCTATTTCATTGAAAGTCGTAGGTGTACGAACACTTTCGGAAGCCACTGTACGTATTCATAAATTTCACGATTAGCCAAATCCTCCAATTCTCCTGGAATAATTTAATACAACGAATCCAAAATTTTCATCTTTTTTCTTGTAGAGTTTTTTAAACTTCTTTTAGGCTTAGATTTTCAAAACACCTTTCTTAAGTGAAAATTTTTATTTTTTAACTTATTTTCCCTCTACTGTCTGCTCTCACTTTGTCATACACTCTGTCACAGAAAAATATATGTACCCAGAAGGAAACGAGCTATCATCAAGAAACTTAACATGTATCGGGTCGATGAGGAGATAAGTAAATCAGTTATTAGAAATTATGAATTATTAAAAGTTTATGGCGTGAAAAAGGTCACAAATCAATACGTTGTAAAGGGTGTCCCAAAATTAACGCAAGATTTGAATTTGCCGCCATTTTTGCAATAAATTGTGGGCAATCTTGAAAAAAGGACAATTTGGCAGCTGAGGGTCCAGGGTTATTACAAATGGAGCGTTTTCGATTCTATAATGCGTTTTCATTATCGAACAATTATTTGAAAAATAATGAAAAATAATGAAGTCTGGGCGGGTCAAGCAGTTTACTATTATTGGCGCTCGATATCGCAATTAGGTAATGCGCGGGTGGTTGTGGGATTGCTGACATAGACGTTTGACTTCAAATAACCCCATAGGGAGAAGTCTAATGATGTAAAATCACACGATCTAGGGTACAATTCATATCACCGAAACGAGAGAGTACACGAACAGGAAATTCCTTATGCAGTGATTGAATTGTTTCGCTGGCTGTATAATAGCATAACACTCCATTTTTACTAACCCTAAACTCCCAGCTGTCAAATTGTTCTTTTTCCGTGGCTGCCAACAATTCACAGCAAAAATTGTGGCAAATTCAAATCTTGCGTTAATTTTGGGACACCCTTTATATCCACCTTTGGCTACTACACGAGGTAGAGCCGCTATATAGACAGGCCGACGCATCAGCTTAAGTTTAGCCTTTTTGGATCGGAATTTTCATTATTGCTCTGGTTAGGTTACCACAGTAAAGTTTCGCGTTTCGCCAAATTTGCCGAAAATAATACTTTATTCAATAAAAAATTCACGTGCCGCTAATAATCGCTCGCAGTGAACAATCACCAAACGCGATTACTCGCCAGAAAAGACAACCACTCAAACACGCGCTCCGATCCAAAAAGGCTGATCTTAAGCTGATGCGCCGGCTCGTACATACAGGGGCCTTAACACGAGGGGAAACCCGACGTTGCATCAAAACAAGTAGGTCGCTGACGACCTATGGCTCATGCACGCCACAATCTTTGCAACTGGGCAATTAATTCCCCACACGGCTACAGTTACCTTCCAAGCTAGAGATCCTAAATACGTTCCATACCTTTGAAGACATTGTTAAGATGAAAGTCGCACAGTATCAGCTAGTCAGGATTGAAGACTAGCTGATAAATGGCATTTGAGTGGCTTAATAGCATACGTCAACTATTTTGTTACAAATGTAGTTAACTACAACTACAACTACTGTTTTCAAAATGTAGCAACTACAAACTACTTTTGAAATGCAATCGCTACTTCGCTACTTTTCAAAAAATAAGTAAATAACGAGCATACACACTAGAGTGTCCCACAAAACATGAAAGTCGATTTTTTCAAGTCGCACACCCTCTTATATTTACTCTGTTATGCCAAAACAATTGTGAAAGAAAAGTCTCATGTAAGTTGAAGAACGGCAACCTATGCTGACTTGCGTCCGAAAGTGTAAACCACTTACTTGTTGGTATGCTAGGCCAAATCAAAAGAAAAAAAGAAACTTTTTCTAAAAACTCGAAATTTTTGTTGATAAAACATCGTCCCTATACCCCACACCCCACGTGTACCACAAAAACATTCATTCAAATTGAAAAACATTTAGATATCCCACACGTGGCCTAAAAATTATAATTTTCTTCAAAAATGGATTTTTTTAAATCTTTTAAAAAATTGTATATAAATTTAAATAAAATTATCAAGTTCAAAAATTTTCAGCGAACATATTTTCAGATCAACATTTGCAAATGAATAGTACAAAAATAATATAATTTCGAATGTTGCATTATATGAAATCTGCATACAATGTTTTTTAGTACGAATTTATGATATTGCCTTGGGAAAAAAAATTCCCCTTGAAAAATACTTGAAAGTGCTTGAATGAACCCTGTATATGTGTAGAGTGGCTTTGACTTTCGACGGCCCTGAGAGTAAGGGGGAAAGGACATTCGACAAAGAGATCAGATGTCTTTTCATCCACAAGATCACTTCTTTTGCATTGAAAAGGAGTTCCTTGTAATTCCGAAACACTTGTCTGCAAATTTGTGCATTAACGTTCGTTTGTTATCATTTTGCTACGAATTTGTTCAATTCCTTATCGTCTTCAGACAGGGCGTTGCAATGGAACTAATTAGATGATAATCCTTCCTTCACGGAACAGAAAAAGCAGCAACAATTTTTCAAATTTCGCTGCGATTCAGTATAGCTATATTGAATTTCGTGGTGAGAGGATGTTATTGCTATTCCGGTGTGACGTCACGACGATTGACCAATCACTGTGCAAATCAGGTCATCATTCCCCAACACCTGTAGGAGTTCGATTTATGGAATTCTTATGTATACTGTGGGGTTAGTAAAATTATTTCTGGTTTTACCTTTCGGAAATGATTTGATTTGTCTACTACTTCGCTCCTTTGTTCTGTTTTATTTTGTCTCGTTCGCACTTAGTACGCATAAATAATTCCAAACATCGATTTATTGTTGAAGGCATCTCTCCTTTTATTGCAATCTGATTTATCTTTGCAGACCATTTTATGAAATGAATTTGGTGTGGATTTTTTTAATTACTTTATTGAAACATTCCTGTGCAGATGAACTCGTAAGCAGTACAGAAGGTATAAATGATACTTTAATTTACGAAAAATGGATGGCAATGGATGCGAAATTGAAAAGTTCGGTTTCTTCTGCAATGAGCTACTTCTTCCCATTCTCCATCAAGTTAGCTGCTAATGTGAACGTGTCTTCGGTTTGCGCCAAGCAAGGACTACAGTTGATCAATGGAATAAACCGGCTGGAAGTGTGGGCTTTGTCTTGTGAGTAAATATTTTCTTTCTTTTTTTTTTTGAGCAATCACGATTGGTTATTGCTTTCATTTGACTGTTTTGATGTGCTATCATTTTATTTTCCCGCCAGCACCATCGTCGACCGGCTCCTCACGATGCTGCTCCTCTAGCGAAAACCGTCTCCAGGTTGCGTCAATATCCTACACTTACACGCATACATACACGCACGTACAAACAAACACATACACATACACACACATACATACGCCTACACACATACACAAACACATACACACACACAAACACATACACAAACACACACCTACACACATACACACAACTACCCACACACTCATGCCTGCACACAGACACAAACACACATGCCTACACACACATATATCCCCTGCACATAAACACACATACCCCCCACACACACAAACACACACGCCTATATACACACACTCGTGATTGCGAAAATCATAATTTGAATTCAAGAGGTCAAAATTGAAATTAATTTTTTTATTTATTTATTTTATTTATTTTCTTTTTTTTTTTTTTTTACAAAAGCGATTGCGTCGTGTAAAACAGGGTTTGGTACAAATAAACTGTAAATTGCATGAAAATTAGTAGGAAATGGATAGTCAAATTAAGGACACTGGAGAGCCAAAATAACTGGTATGTGGGTCAACCCATACCACTTCATCTAGACCATGAAGCCTCTCGTCTCTGATTTTAATGCTTTTTCTTATTTGCTCCATTTTTAATTTTTTTTAAACAATGTATTTTTTTTTTCAATACACTTTTTGAGGGATTAAATTTCAAAAAAAAAAAAAAAAAATGTTTTGCTTTTCCGCGAAATTTTGCGCTGGTGACATAATCAATGCAAAAAAAAAAATATTCATAACTTTGGCAATTTTAATTTTTTTTTCGCTAGATCGTTGTGAATAACTTGCAGAATAAGAAAAAAAAATGTATTTGGAAATATGTCTATTGAATGGTGCAGTTACCATTACCTCAACCTTGGATTTATTACTAGCTGCGTTACCCGACTTTGCCCGGTGCACTTTGAAAATAAAAATTGTGTCAAGTGACATATACATTCAACAATCTGGCTTAGATAAATAAATTAAAAAAATATCATGCAAATTTCTCTCCCATACAATGAAGACATATTAAAATGCTTTTGAGAAATTAAATCGAGAAAGCTGGATTTAAAGAACGTAACCATGGAAATGCAAAATAAAATAAGTTTAAGGAATTAAAATGGTTAACAATTTGAATGGAAATGTGATTTTTTGAACTTGATTTAAAAAGGCTTGTAACTTTTTTTCCTTTCGAGATAGAAGCTTAGTTTTTCGACCATAAGTCGAGCTGGATCTGGAGTAAAAAATATCGCTTTTTCTAATGGTGTCAAAAAGAAAACTGTGGGACAATTCCTTCACTTTTAATTGATAGATTTAATGAAGAAAGTAGTGCCTAAATTTCAGCTAAGCCTAAAAAAATCGAGCTAAAAACGCAAATAACGCCCGCCATAATTAAGTTAGAGCATTGAAACAAATTGCGTAGAATGCAAAAAATTCTACCTTTTTGAACGATATGTAATATTAATATGTGCAAATTATTTTTCACCCCCATGTTCGGGAATTTATTTGAAAATTTGACCTAAATTTGAATTAGCGAAATCAGCCGGGTAGTTCTCGAGTTTTGTGCGTTCACACAAACAGACGCTTTTTGGAGACTTATACTATGTAAAGAAGATAAATTATTTTGAAAAAAAAAAGTTTAAAATAAAAGGCGTTACATATCCAAGATTTCCTTTCTTTCTTTCTTATTTGTTTCGCAAATACTCCCAAAGTATTAAGTAAAAGATTCTGAAGTAAAATTCGTGTTCTTTTTTTTAACTCCTAGTATCTTTAATTTTACAGGAAACGATTAACAATTAATTAGACTACGCAACAAAAAAACACTTTTTGTTTTGCATCCTGGTTTTAAATAGTCAATTCCTACTAATTTTGCGTCGAGAAAATCGAATATGGCAGTGGATTTTTTTATTATTATTATTATTAGCTCTTGTTTTTAAGATACACAAAAGCTCACTGGAGAAAGATCCACAACAACCACATATAGATTAGAAGGTAAAATTAAAAATGAAGAAAAAATAATTCTGTCCAATAAATGTTATTAAATAGGTCTCGTTTTATTTAAAAAAAATTTTTTCCCGAAAGCAGTGGTTTTTTTTTTTTTTTTTTGGCCAATTGCTGTAAACGCTTCATTTTCGATTGCTTTTTGTTCGTCAAAGAAGGACCATCTCTTGCAATAGTTCAGCAGCATTAGGTGAGCATTAACTCAGCCCAATGACCCTGATATCTGAGTTCCATTGTAAAGATATCTTGATGAAACCTTTCCTCATGCTCATCACTTATAGCTTCGCAGTTTTTAAGCAAAATATCTTTTAACTCTCTTGACTCCGAAAACTTGGAAATATCTCTCGGTGAACAAAATAGAGTTTCAGAGACATCATTTATCAATGGTCACAGAACTTCTGTAGGGGCTTTGTGACCAACTGTTTTTAGTTCTCGTGTTCTCTACTGCTTAGAAACACTTATAATGCACCCTTGAAAGCTTTTTGGGCGTTTTTTTTTTCCCTCGCGAATTATTTCCTCAAAATCGGTGATTTTCATTATTGCGCCATAATTGGACCGTTAAAAATTCTCTCCTTAAATCTATCCCATCTATCTTGGAAATTTCTCTCTAAGGTATTAGAAAACCATCTTTGTTCCCAGATTTCACAAAATTCTTGATTATTCCCAGCAGAACGAGCATGGATTGAAGCAGAAATGGGTTGAAGCAGAATTTTAAGCTCATTTTTTTTTTCATTTGACCAACTTGAGCTACAGGGCATTAAAAACAGGCTATTCTTCATGTGAACTATTTTGATAGCCACTTTGGATGCCAATATCTGTTAGAAAATCAATATTTCAATCTGCAACTATAACCCATTAAAAACATGCTTATTGACAATAGAATTACAAAGTTCGAGCATTTGAATCATTTTTGTTTAGAATTGATGACATTTTAAAATCTAGGAAAACGTTTCTCTGCTGCGTTTTGTCCAGACTTTGCATACGTGCTACACAAAAGTTAATGAACTCAAATTCACAAAAATACTAGAACGTGTTGACAACCAAAAGTACTTAAAGCTCGTAAAATTTCAGGCTTCCAGTGTTATAAAATGTCCCGTAATCTGAAATTGAACATGGGAATTCGTTACGACAGATATAATTTTAAGCTCGTTTTTTTATCCTTATTCAAAACACCATCGAAAAAAAAACTTAATTTGAAAGGAAAAAATGTGTTCTTTCTAATAGTATAAACGAAAAGAAGATGCGAGGTGACAAACTTGAGTTACAACGCTTTGAAAATAGGCTATTTTTCACTTGAACGGTTTTGATAGCCTTTTTGATGACAATATCTTTTTGAAAATAGATATTTAAGCTCTGCAACTGTAACCCATTAGAAACTAGTGTTTTTACAATATAATCACGAAGTACAAACCTTTGAATTAGTTTTGTTCAGATTTTATGACAACGTAAAATCCAGGAAAAAATTTCCCTACCACGCTTTTTCACGAGTTTACACGCGTGCTTTAAAAAGTTTAATGAGCTCAAATTCACAAAAATAAATGAGTGTATCAACAGCCAATTGTACTTTAAGCTCCAAAAATTTCTGGGTTCCAAGGTGATAAACTTTTCTGCAAACTTTGGCTAAAGATGGCGATTTGTCACAAAAAGCTCATCCGCCATTTTGGGCCATTTTTTTGGGAGATTCTAGAACCTCAGGATTTGGATCTCAGAAGCTGAAAATTTGCGTAGGTTAGTTTCAAAGACGTCTCTACACCTCTATAAAATTTCATCCAATTCGGAGATGGTCGAGTGGGGAAGATTTAAAAAATTAGGTCAGTTGACGTGGAATGACTCCTCTAGGATTTTTTGTGTGTTAATTTAATTAGAACCATCCAAATATTAAAGATTTGAGAAACTAATTCATATTTCACAACATACAAGTTACTCGTGATAAATATCCTAATATGTGTCTTTACTTAGCCCCATTTTCGATTATTGGTATAGATGAGGATAAAAATCGTAAGAAAGCAATGATAGTGGATAAATTTCGTACTTGCTCCAGAGAAGCCTTGATTCAAAATTTTTATTATGATTACTATTAATTTTGCTGTTGTAAGACAGCAAAATTTGTAACAATGGGTTTTATATTTAAACATTTAATGGGGAAATGACATGAATTTTGCTGTTTTCCATCCTAATCGAAATAATTATTTTATTTTAGAATTGAATTTTTTAGCGTTAAATTGTACCTTAAGATTTAGCAAATCATTTAGTGAAACCCCGAAGTCTCTAAGCGGTCTATTTGGTGAGATATGGGCAAAAGCAGGTCTCAGATTTTTCCGTGACAATGAGGCTAAGTATAATAAAAGTGCTTGATAAAAAGATTAATTAACAGTATCTTCCATTTCTAAACCTATCAATGCTTTCAGCTAATCTAGTAACTTTGCGCCTGATTTTGATAGTGTATCTTTCTTCTTTGGAAACTGCAATGAAGGATACGCAAGTAATCCAGTGCCAAAAACACTCAAGGGACATTTACAGCAAAATATCAAACCTTTGCCCCGCACGTGACGGTTTATATTTTTCACTAAAAAGTAATAATTTTAATGGGTAATGACGAAATTTTATGGCGAAAGAAATCACAAATAAGTTTGTAATGTGTTTAGCAGAAAGAAATGAGTCCGTTAATATATGAAATATATGACGCTTCATGTGCGGGATAAAATGACCGTTTTCCATGGAATAGCCCTTAACTTTTCGACAAACTTCCCACAAAAAACATGTTCTTTCTTTTTGAAAATTGTGTTATTACTCACAAACCTCCTCAACATAGATAGAAAAAGGTTTAAATTTAGAAAAGGGTCCTAGGCTCGTCACGTCAGAGTTTTCTTTAGGGGGGCGGGGGATACAAAAAACGCAGCTGTAACATCACCTTGATTTTGAGGTTTGATAAAACTAATCCAAAAAAAAATGTGGTTGTAGAAAAAATGTATGAAAATAAAAAGTTCAGATGTAATATTTAACTGATGTTTAATCTGGGAGTGTGGAGCTACTTTTTGCCTATTTATAATAAGGTAGGGTACGTTTTCAAATTCCTTTAAGCTAATTTTGAATAATCCAAAAACTTTAGGAGTTAAAGTTAGCAAATTATATTTCCAAAACTACTACCTAACCTGGCAGCGATGTAATGTTGTGATTGAGATCTGCGCAGCCGTCACAATGCTGCCAGATTAGGTTTGCTCCAACTGTAGGTAATGGGGTGTCAAAGAACAAATTTTTAATGATTATCGCCAATTAATACTTTGAGTAAAAACGTAAAGGCCCCACGCCAGGACCTTATTATCGCATGGGCAAAGCGGGAATCGACTCAAGGCACCCAAATTTTAGGGGCCCTAAAACTGTCTTTTAAATCTATTTCATTTATTTATTAACTAGCTGTACCCGACGCGCGTTGCTACGCCAACAAAAAAATACATCATTATACTGATTTTCATGACAATTGGTTGAACGGGGCAGAAGTTGCTACTCTGCAGCGCCTCCTGGTGGCGAGTGGCTTCAATGAGCATATTATGCGCCTTCTCCGTGGAAAAATACATATATATATATAGCAATTTTCATAATAATCGGTCCAGGTATCAAGTGAAGCCGTGACTATACTCAAATTTTGTACTCACGCAGTTTGCAAGATCAATCCATCCCTAAAAATATCAAATAGAAAAAGTTTTAAATCCCCCCGTTGCATGAAAAGTCATAAAACAATAAAGAAAGAATTTATTTGTTCAAACTGAAGAAAAATGACAACAGCTAACTTCTTATCAATGAGATCTTTCACGCGAATTCATTTCTGCAGCCGATAATTTTATTCGTATTTATCCAATGGATTGGGACTTAAATTGGAATAAAAAAGGAACTACCGATCGGATTTTTTTCGAACTGGTCTATAAACATTCCCAGTAGTAAAAATAACAAACGGTGAAAGTTTCAGCAAAATCTGCTGGGTAGTTTTTGAGTTCATGGATGACATACAGACAAACATTCATTTATATATATATATATAGATTTGTTTTATTTTATTTTACTTATTTATTTTTGGCGGTTTTTTTAAATTCATAAACAATGAAATTTTCTGCTATATACAACTTGCAACAAGGTACTGTATAATCCTGAATACCACTCAGCTCAAATATCACCAGTACTTTTATTATTCTGCAATTATGAAAGACCTCCCCTCGCTCAGCTACGGCGTGATTGTTGCTTAAACATCTTCACAATATTTCCATAGAAAACAAATTGCCAACAGCTACTTGTGAAAATAGAGAAAATAATTTTGTAGCCTACTCAATATTTAGTCAGAACTATTAAATAGCTTCGCAATCGGATGTGAGTTTATACTTTCGATTTAAACCCGAACTCCTACCTTCTTTTTTTCTCTTTTTAGAAAAATAAAGTGGGGATGGTATTAGGAATTACTATTTTCTTCTATTTTGGCTTATCCGCAGCTACTGGTTGTCCATTTTCTGATTATGAAGGTTATTTCAGTGACTGCAAATTTCCAACGAAAAGAGATATGCACAAATATAACTATAAATCTGAATGTCACTTTTGATTCTCTATTGATTTTACGAAGCAATTACGTGTTGAATGCGCATTTATTGCTCTATTTTCAGAATAAGACATACGATATTTTCATAGAAAAAGCTAAAATTTTCAGCTGAACATTAATCTAACAAGTGACTGAGTAAGGACTACCCTAAGACTCTTTAGTTTTGAGGCGTCATATCGTCATAGTTTGGTTTGACTTGCTTCCACCCAACCGTACCTGCAATCCTTGCAGTGAAGGGAGACTGTTAGATCGTAATACAACCCTAATTAGAATGTAAGTTGTTACATCACAATAAATCATATTTTAGAACTTCAATGTCGAAAATTTTTAAGCAATGGGGTTTCAAAACATCCATCCCCCCCCCCCTAAAGTCTCAACATATCGCACCTCTTCAAGGAAAGTGACACAAATGTTTTAAAAAAATCAGCATTGGAGAAAATAAACGTTTTACGCAATAAAATAATTTTCAGCCATTTAGTCTCAAATATAACAATACGAGCAAAAAGTTATATTTTGATGTTTACGAGTTAGTTTTGTTGTCTAAATTAATAATGCATACTTAAAGTTTGAAAACGTTTCTTCTGAATTACAAAATTTTTAACTAATACCATAAGCCATAAACCATTTAACCATAACCATAAAACCATTGAATATAGTAATAATTTTACGCCACCGCGCACCAGTTATGTAAGCTAACTTTGCCACTTTTGTGGTGAGAAAGAGCATTAAATTTAGATTCCAAATCAAAAGCTAGTACATTTTTCCCGAATTTTGAGTTGCCTCTTTCCTTGCAGGGGTGCGATATGTCCCAAAACTTGGTTTTAAAAGCTTCAGTATCAAAACATTGCGAGGGGCAACCTCTAAAATTTTGATATTTCATCTAACGTGATCATTAGTTCTCCAAAAATTGCCTGAAATTGAGTCTCAAAGTTTTCAATTTCAAAAAAATGTCCAATGGAGATTCCTTAATCTCCTAATATCCCCAAAAGTGACGTAAAATTGGCGCTTTTTAAGTTCTAACTTCAATAAATTTCCAGTGGAGAGTCCCCGAACTTTCACCCCTTTTTCTAACATCACCCCAGATAACTTAAAATTTAGATTTTTACAAATTCCGCGGTACCTTCCAAAATATAGGCAAAAATTGACGTCAATTTTGAGAACATTTCTAGAGGTAATCCACCCCTCTTCTGTCGTTATCAAAGCTTAAATTGCGTTTTTAACACTTCAATATTGAAAAATTGGTGTCGTCGGATCTCCCAACGTTACCCATAAGTTGGATTGAATTTGAGAACTTCAATTTTGAAAATAATTCAGTTGAAAATCCCTTCCCCTTTTCCTTTAATTTTACCGAAAATTTTGAAAATAATTCAGTTTAAAATCCCTTCCGCTTTTCCTTTTATTTTACCGAAAATTGCCCAGACTTGCAATTTTGGCGTCAGTTTCAAAAATTCTTCCGGAAGGCGGTGGAACCGTTCTGCCTTCCTAAACCTCCACTGGCTAAAATTGCATTCATAAGACTTCAATTTCTGAAATTTTCAGGAGGGATGGCGCTACTATGTACCTAATGATTCTTACCTTTTATCATCTCCTCTAACAAACCTTAAAGTTTTGCCCAAAAGTTTAGATTTACCCTGTATATTAGATATAGAAGAAAGAAAAAATTATTAGGCACGAACAATGGATAAACAAAAAAGTAGAGCATGAAACTGAAGACGGAACTGAATTGGTGCAAGTGGAGCTATTGGAATGTGAGTTGATTTTAAAATTTACCTAACAACTTAAACGAAATTTTAGAACCTTCAACTCTGACTCCTTTTCACCAAAATCAGTTCCATTCCAACTCCGTAAGAAATGGCAGAGTTGTGGAATTGGACGGAAAGTGAACGACTTCGACTCTTAGAACTTGAAACCTTCGACTCCGACTCCATTTCACCAAAATCAGTCCCATTCCGACTCCGTAAGCATTGGCAGAGTTGCGGAATCGGAAGGAAAATGATCGACTCCGACTCTTAGAACTTTAAACTTTCGACTCCGACTCTCAGCAGTCCCACTCCGACTCCGCAGCCCTAATCAAAACTACGTTCAAACTGCAGAAATAGCCAGACGCGTATTTTAGGTCACTCACATATGTTTTCGCTCTTTGTGTTGACTATTTAAGTTTCAAAGATCCAAATCAGCGAGTTTCAGCTGTGTTTAATGCGTGAGAAAAGCTTCGCTTTTCTCAGCTGCGGATACAGTGATAAGGACAAATAATAATGGGCGGCGCGTAGCCAGCCTTGAAGAATGTGTAAGAAGTTTGTTTGGACGGTAGAAACAATGGTAAAGAAAAAACATTTTAAATTAATGAGAAATTCGAAAAGTGAACGCTTTAAAATAATAATACTATTAGTAGAGAAAAGACTAACAATAATAAATCATAGTTAAAAACTGAAATTCTTTTTTGCGAAAACTTTAATTTTCTTTTTTCTTTTTCTTTTTTGAGCAATCACGATTACTTATTGCTTTCATTTGATGTTCCTATGTTGATGTTCCTATGATTTGATGTTCCTATGATTTTATTTTCCCACCGGCACCCTCCGCACCATCACCGTCGACCGGCTCCTCACGATGCTGCTCCTATAGCGAAAGCCGTCTCCAGGTTGCTTCCATATACTACTCACACGCGCATACATACACAACTACACACACACACATGCACACACACACATACACACACAAATACACACACACAAACACATACACATACACACAAATACACACACACAAACACATACACATACACACATACACCTACACACACATACACCTACACACACGCATACATACAGACACCTGTACATACACACACAAACACATACACACAACTACCCACACATTCATGCCTGCACACAGACACAAACACATATGCCTACACACATACACATACCCCCCACACACACATTCATACACACAACTACCCACACACTTATGCCTGCACACAGACACAAACACAGGTGCCTACACACAGTGGCGTATTCTAAGGGGGGCGCAGGGGGCGGTTCGCCCCGGGCGGCACTTTTCTAGGGGCGGCTAATTGGCCCTTCTGATGTGTAAGAATTAAATGTATTTTCTAAATAAGGAGATTATGGTTTTTATACATTTCTGCAAGCAAGAAAATCTCTTCTTAAAGCACTCAAAAGGACAAAATAACTTTTCTGGGACATAACGGACAGTTTAAGTATTCCTGTAGTTTTCAATTATTCCAAGAAAGTGACACCACAAACAAAGAAAAGTGCGGCTCAAGTCATTTTAAACCAAACTTTCCCAGAAAAATATGCCTGTTTCAACACTCAAATTTATGATCGAAAGCTTAATAATAATAAGCAATTCTCTACCTGGCTTGAGCCGCTCTTTTCTTCGTTTGCGGTGTCATTTTATTGGAATAATTGAAAACTAAAGAAATAATACTTAAATATTCCATTCTGACCCAGAAAAGTTATTTTTTCTTTTTGAGTGCATTATGAAAAGTGCATAGTATTTTTTAAAAAATCTGTTATTTAGACAGTAGAGGTTAACTTCAGGAAGACGAAAACAATGAACTTTTCCAATTTTTGTTATAAGAAAAAGCTAATACAAGATTTTAAATTTAGAGTTTCTTGAAAGCCTGGTCGTGAAACAAAAGTTTCCCCTTTTTTTACTTCAGAAAAATGGTAACAAGAGGAAGAAAAAGGGGGGGGGGGTGTTAAATGTTACACGAAACAATTTATTGCTCGTAACACTTTATATGTTTCAGAGTTTGCTTTGATTTCCCACTTTTTACAAGAGTTCTCTTCTTCAAACGAAGTATAAGAGATTTCCGTTTTCTCGCTTTTGCGAGTAGATAATCTATCCGACAATTTTAGATCACATGTTAATCTATTCCTTAGAAAAGTAAGCGAATTTCATTTTTCAACATTTGGGTTGGACGCTTAACTTATCCAAACATGAGTCCCGACTTACGCGAGGGATGCGTTCCAAGACTTCTCGCGTAAGTTGAAATTTCGCGTTGTGGAAAAATATATGCATACATTTTTTTTAAGCATACCAAATTCTTTTACTTTTATAAGCACCCCCTCAAAATGCTTTAAAGCATTCCTCAATTATACACTACAGTTTCTTACATAAAGAACTAAACTTTCACTGTATTTAAAAAATAAAAAACTGTTTTATTCAACGTGAAATACTTTAAGATTCACAAAATGAATGATCAACGGGCGAGAATGACAAAATAAAACAACACCGTACTCACAGTAATGTAGTAATAATAAAGTGCTTCACTATAATAGTACTGTACAGTAGATACAGTAACATATGAGTTAAAAAATGAATATATTGGTGATTTATGCTCTATGGCAGATCGTTATTCTTATGTAATGCATTTAAAAATACGGTTGCTTCGCCTTTTCTTTTATAACGTAGCTTCCATTTTCATAATATTTACTTTGCTAGACTGTTCTGCAAGCTTAAATATTGAAAACAACATTCGAATAATCTTTTTGTTTTGACTTTTAATTGTAAACGATGCCGATACTTCCTTCTAAAAATTCGTGTTGTGGACGAAAAATTAGCGTTAGCTCTAAAATTCGTAACTCGTGAAAAATTCGCGTTATAGCCATTTCGCGTAAGTCGAATCGCGTTGTAGCGGGAGTCGACTGTAGTCTAAAATGCATTTTAAAGTATTCAGTTTCAAATAACTCCGGTTGGGAACCTCTCCCACCCCCAATCTGTAGTCGAACAGTGCGAAAATGTTTTTAGGCGGGAGAGCGCTTTAATATCTTAACCCTTTTCCTGATATCACCAAATACGTTTAGAAATACGTTTTTAGACCTTAATGTTGGAAACTTTCTGGGCCGAACCCCTAGCCCTACCGTTTTCTCTAACGTAGCAAATACAGCTAAAAAGCATATATTTAGGCTTTCAATTCTGAACACTTTCCTGGAGAAAACTCCCACCCTCTCTTCTAAAGTCTCAACATCTAGCTTAAAATTACGTTTTTAAAGCTTCGATACTTCAATATCAATTTGTGAAAACATCATTTGAATCCTGATTGTCCTTGATCTCCTAAAGTGATCAATTGTACCGTAAAATACGTTTTTAGGACCTCAATTTTGGAATTTTTCCGAGACAGATATCTTAGTCGCCCTCCACCTCTCAACTTATGTCTCCTAAGATTAAACCTGCGTTTTTAAGACATCAATTTTGAAAAATTTCTCTTCACCCCTTTTCCTTACGTCCCCAAAGCTAACCCAAAATTTTCTTTCTTAGAAATTTGTATGAGTAGCAGAGTTCGCCAACCCTTCCTTCTAACTGATAGATCTAAAATGATATTCAGCTTTAAGAATGATTTTTAGAGGTAAACCTCTCTCTGACCCCTCTTCCTCCTAACATTATTAAACAAAGCCCCAAGTCGGACGTTAATTACGGAAATTTTTCAGGAGAGAACCGCTTGGGGCTTCACAACATTTTTTATGCCATTAGGGAACCTCTCAACGTCACCAAAGACAACCTGGAATTGCGTTTTTGAGACTTCGGTGCTGAAAAATTTCCAAAGAAAGAACCCAAACCTTCCCCTTTCAACCAAACCACCAAAGATGCCCTTAAAATTGATTTCAGTTTTAAAAACATTTCAGTAAGAAACCTCGGCGCCCCTCTCTCCCCTAACTCCTACAACTGCGTTAGAATACGCATGCAATTGCGTTACCAAAGATAGCTTAAAATTGCATATTTAGGAGTTTAAAATTTTCGCATTGAGTATCCGACCATTCCCGATTTCCATGACTTCTTCTAAGTAGGCTAAGCTGCACTTTAAAATTTCGTGAAATTCCTTTCGTTGCCTACCGATCCCCTAACGTCAACAAAGAAACACTAAAATAAACTAATTTTGAAAAAAAAAATCTGGAGCAATCCACACACACACACAACACGCCCTTTCTAATAACTTTACTAAAATTGCGGTTTTTGACTTAAATTTAGCAATTTCCCAAAATTGTGGGCCCTTATCCCCCCCCCCCGCTTTTTTCTTTTGAAAGTATATAGAGAATAATAAGGTCTTATTTTTCTTCAATTAAATTGCTAGTTTTAATTTAAACACGTTTGAGAATTTTGTGTATAAGATATTTCACAACGAAAGGGCGGCAAATTGAGGGACCGCCCCGGGCGGCAAACACTGTAGCTACGCCACTGCCTACACACACATACACAATTACACATACCCCCACACGCCTACATACACACACTCGTGATTGCGAAAAACATAATTTGAATTCAAAATGTCAAAATTCAAATTATTATTTTTTTTACTTGGTTTATTGACAGTATAACTTCGCTCATCCGCACTAACTGGGACTATGGATCCGGAAAATCTGGATAATGTGGGCAATATGGGTAACAAGCAAAGCAAGTCCTTAAATGAACAAACTTACCGTTCATTGAAAAAGAAAACCTTGTTTTGCAACAAAATTACATTGAAGGGCAATAGCGCGGGTAACTGACTGACATTCATGGAGCAATGACTGAATTCCCGAAACGCAGCATTTTGAATTATTTTTAGATATTTATTAAAAGCATGGTAACTGACTGACCTTTTTTCAAAAAAGTATGTCAGTCAAGTTACAACAAGTCAACATTTTTTTTTTTTTTTCAAATCGTCCAAAATGTATTTTGAGATTTTAATTATACAATTGAATTCAACCTAAAAAATAAAATATTCCACGAAAAAAAAAATAATTTTTACAATGTGTATTATGCATTCAATATTACAAAGTAGGTATTGTTTTGCTTCAAAAATATCATTCAGGTACCCGTGGAATTGTCCAGAATTGACTACAATAAGGCATTAAAATACATAATAATTATATTGCAAAAATGAAACTCCAAATGTGCGTCTCTGATAAACTTGGAGATTACCGGACTGAACCGTTCAAACATTTTTCGATAAGCGGTAGTTCCTTTTTATCCCAATTTAGCACAAATGTTCTCATAAACTCTCGAACATGGGACTTGCTCATATTAAGATTATCGACATCATTCGACAGGACTGTTTTTCCCCGTAAGATGGAATTCGTTCTAATTCTCTAACTTCGTTACAACGGGAGTCACAGCAGTTTTGTTTTCAAGGATATTCTGTATATTTATGTCACAATCGGTGCTTTATTAAAATTATTAATAAGAATAAATAAATTGTTCCTCGATTTTCTTTTTTGTACCGCTCGACAAAGGAGCGATATTCAGAAATAAAGACTTTTTCAGATATTTAAGAATTTGCAGGGAAATGTATTCAACTGGTTGAAAATGAAGAAAATTAAAGCTATAAAGTTAGTACTCATAGGGGACCTCGTCACTTTCCCCTGAAGAGATCTGATTCCAGTCGCTCAGAATTTTTTTAAAACGACGACTCTGTTCTTGTGAAAATACAGCATATTTATCTTCTTTACTAATAATAAAGCTGAAAGTCTCTCTGTCTGTCAGGATTTCTGTCCGGATTGTCTGTCTGTCAGGATCCCTGTGACGCGCATAGCGCCTAGACCGTTCGGCCGATTTTCATGAAATTTGGCACAAAGTTAGTTTGTAGCATGGGGGTGTGCACCTCGAAGCGATTTTTCGAAAATTCGATGTGGTTCGTTTTCTATTCCAATTTTAAGAACAAAATTACCATAAGAGGGACGAGTAAATTACTAAATTATCATAACGTGGAACCGTAACATGGGCACAAGCCAATTGGCGAGATACGAGATTATCATAACGTGGAACCGTAACATGGGTACAAGCCAATTGGCGAGAAAATTCACCATACATTATTTGTAAATATACAGGCGAACCAAAAGACCTTTTAATTTTTCTATTACGGCAAAGCCGTGCGTTTTCCTTCAAATTCAAAGCCGAGCTTTGAATTTGAAGGAAACCCCTTTAGTACCCCCCCTCCCACAGCCTAATCAGTCCCTTAGTAGTCATTTGAAGCTCTACCTGTAAATGCATTATTCTAATCTAACTAATCACGACAGAAACTTTCATTTCCAATTTGTTGGCAAACTCGTTAAGATATACTCAACCTCTCTACTTGCCCCAACTATAAACTAGTCTTTATTTTGTCGTAAATAAAGTACCACTTATTTCCTAATAGGAAAATCAATAAAAAAGGACTTTAAAAAGGCAAATGTGGTAAGAAACAAGGACATTCAGATACCTCTACTAATATCGAAAAGATGCACATTATGAGGAAACATTCTCGATTTGAGTAATTCCACGTCAACTGACATAATTTTTCAAATCGTCCCCACTCGACAATCTTCGATTTAGTTGAAACTTTATATAAGTGTAGAGATGTCTCTGAAACTAACCTATGCAAATTTTCGACTCCCTAAATCCAAATCCTGAGGGCTTAGGATCTCCGAAAAATGTGATCCAAAATGGCGGATCAGCTTTTTGTGTCAAATTGCCAAGTTCAGCAGAAAATTTTATCACGCTGGAAGCCTGAAATTTTAGGCACCTATAAAGTACAACTGGCCGTTAATATATTCAAGTATTTTTGGGAATTTGAGCTCGTTAGATTTTGTGTAGCATGCGCGTAAACTTGTGAAAAAGCGCGATATGGAAAATTTTTCCTGGATTTTAAGTTGTCATAAAATCTGAACAAAAATAATTCAAAAACTCGTGCAATGTGATTCTATTGTAAAAATACTTGTGTTTAATGGGTTACAGTTTCAGAACTTAAATATGTATTTTCTAACAGATATTGTCATCCAAAGTGGCTATCAAAACCGTTCAAGTGAAAAATAGCCTATTTTCAAAGCGCTATAGCTCAAGTTAGTCAGCTCGTATCTTCTTTCCGTTAAAACCAATAGAAAGAACAGATTTTCTTTCCTTTCAAAATAAGTTTTTTTCCCGATGGTGTTCTTTCGTTTAAGGATAAAAAATTGAGCTTGAAATTCTGTCTCTCGTAACGAATTGTCATGTTTAAGACCAGGTTGTGGAAAATTTTATAACACTGGAACCTGAAATTTTAGGGGCTTAAAGTAGTTTTAGTTGTCGGCGTGTTCTAGTATTTTTATGAATTTGAGTACATTAACTTTTATGCAGCACGCATGCAAAGTCACAAGAAAAACACAGTGGAGAAACTTTTTTTTCTGGATTTTAGAATGTCATAAAATCTGAACAAAAATGGTTCAAAAGCTCGTACTTCGTAATTCTGTTGTCAATATACATGTTTTTAATGGGTTATAGTTGCTGAGCGTAAATATTGACATTGGCATCCGACTAAAAGACATTGGCATCCGAAGAGGCTGTGGGACATTAACACTCTACGCTCCAGGCGGAAACCATCCAAAAAATGCATAAGAAAAAGGTTTTTTTAATTGTAAATTAAAAAACACAGATTTTTAATTTACAATTTACGATTATTACCCACTTTTTTTTTTTGCTTTTTAGCTGCTTTGCTTAAGAAAAAGTTTTCTTTAATTGTAAATTTAAAAACACAGATTTTTAATTTACAATTTACGATTTTTACCCACCTTTTTTTTTGCTTTTTAGAAACGGTGCGCCCTTGGGTTCCTCGTCCACCGCCCTTTTAGGGGTCCAAATCCATCCCTGACCACACACTCCAGAATTCATGTAACTTAACACCCATTAATACTGGTTAACTTACACAAATTGTTTACAGTGTATGACTGGGCCGTTTCTTTCGACTGCCTTTAGTTTTGTTCTTATTTAAAAAGATCTACAAGTAACTGTAGGAGTGAGTTTTGGGTTGTTCCCGTTGGTTTTAAACGGAAAGCAAACAGAGAACGGCACAAAGCTTTCTAATAGTACCTATTAAGAGCACGAATCTGAGAAACTGTCTCGCCTAGCATTATGAGGCGATTCATGCCTGATTTCCTTCAAAAAATGAACAACTGTTAATCATCTTATTAAAAGATCAAATCCAGAATTTTTTGTTCTAAAGTTGAGTTGTTCCTTTTCTGTAGGGCCCTAGAGGCTAATGTGCGGCATCAAAATCTTCGCGGATTTTGGAGACATGGAAATTGCTATGAGCCGTAGCTCTTTCCGAAAATAGTTTGCCTCTTTTTTTTTTTGAAATATAGAAGAGTCTAACTTTATAGGGTCTGGTGGGGTAAAGTGGTCATAAAATCGTAGGTTTTCAACTTAGGTGGATAATAAAAACAATAAATTCTTTAAACACTTCAACTTTTTTTGTTGTTATTTTACATTGCATTATTAAAGAACAGGGTACATTGCATTTCAGGGAAAAAATATTGAATTTAAGTAGTTTTATAACACTTTCATTTCCCTTTGTATTTATGACCACTTTACCCCATGGGATGGGATAAAGTGGTCATAGCATGGGGTAAAGTGGTCATAGTTTAAAAAAACTGCAAAACCGCTACAAATAACCCTAGTTTTTGTATATTTCGGTTATTTTTATAGTTACAAGTATATGTACGAGTATATACGGGTATACACGAGCCTACTATACGTGTCGTGTAGACATGAGTAAACATGTTCATATATGAATAGATACATGTATACATCAGATGCATGCACATGCCTACTCAAGTATATACGTGTATACACGAGTGTATACACGTATATACTCACGCATGTATACGTGATTACCTATAGGAGTGTATACGTGTCGACACGAGTATATACGTATCACGTGTATATACGAGTAAAGCGTAGAAAAGAACATCGTATGCGTGTTTTGCACTTGTATCTCGAGTATATGCGTGCACACTTGAGCATATACGTGTACAGTCGACTTATATACGCATATATAAGTGTACATACATACTTATACGAGTATACACGAGTTAATTCGTGGATATATCTAGTGCGTGTTTGTACGTGTCTACTCACGTAAATATATATGAATGCACGAGTATATTCGTATGTTTACGTGTAAACACGATTATATACCTGTTAGACGTATATACGTGCATTTACGTGTATACACCAGTACATGTATCCACGTATATCCAAGAGTATATCCGCTAATATACATGTATGCTTACAGAATGAATCCAAGATTTTTCGCAAAATCTAAGTGGTGTGAAAGGGGAGGATAAGAAGCAAAGAAACATAAGGAACTTATGGTCGCTGACGCGCTACATGCACAAAAGGTCAGAAACTGACGTTAGCAAAACAGGTCACAAATTTGTTACACAAAGATGATTTTACCCGACATTTTAGTTTTTAAGACATATTTAGAGCAGTTGTTAAAAGTTACGGCAAGTAGTAGTTCTAATACACGCATCGCAACGAAGGTGCAGCGACCGATGAAAGTTTTTCAAAAGTCTCGTAATTGCAACAGAGTGATTGCGATGCATGTATTACAGCTGCCGGCCGCAAATTTCATCAGTAACTTTAAAATTTTCTTAAAACCTAAAATGTTGTGTAAAATTGTCCTTGTGTAATAAATTTGTGACATGTTTTGCATCCATCAGTTTCTGGCTTTGCGTGCATGTAGCGCGTCAGCCTTGAGTTTGATTCTGGATGTTTCTTATGATTCTTGCTTCTTATCCTCCCGTCTAACACCTTTTAATAATTTGACCAAGAGTTTAAACTCACCCTGTATACATGTATATTATATGCTTGTATGCAAGTGTCTACTCGAGTACTTACGCGTATATACGTGTCTCCCTGAGTATATAATTGTTCGTATATATACGAGTATATAAGCGGGAATATACGTGTATAGTCGAGTATATATCTGTATAAATAAAAAATATTTACAGGTACCCAAATACGTGTTTACTGGTGCATTTATGTGAATACATATATATACGTGCCTACACGAGTAAATGCGTATACATACGCATATACTCGTATATTTAACCCTGTTTATTGTAAAAACAATACATATTAAGTGAAATTAATATTTATTTTATATCTGCTTTATACTTAAAGATTTAGTGACTTTAGAAGAACAATATTCGTTAAGCCTAATATTATGACCACTTTACCCCATCTTACTTAAATTGTTCATCACCGTCGACCGACTCCTCACGATGCTGCACCTCTAGCGAAAACCGTCTCCAGGTTTCGTCAATATCCTACACTTACACGCATACATACACGCACCTACACACATATACATATATATACACCTACATACACATACATACACCTACACACATACACATACACATTAGGGTGTGTCTTATAATGCACTTTTTAAAAAAGTTTTGAATTTCTTATGGGGCACCCCTTTAATTGCTTCCTTTTGATGAAAAAATTCACACATAAAACTTTCATAGAATTTGAACATAATTTAGGGGGTGCTACCAGTGATTAAAATTACATTCATTGTGAAAAATATGATGTAAAAATCAACTCTTGACACATTTTTAATCAACATGAAATTAGGTTGGTTGAGTTTAACATAAAACAAATACCTATTTCTCATATATACTAGAAAATAATAAGCATTTCATGGTTGTCATTTTATGTATTAATGTCAAAAAAGCATTTGAAAGTTCGGTAATGTCATTCATATCACAGGTTCAGACTTTCGGTCTTTTACATTCAGCAATATTGTAATTTTTCTCTTTGTTACTTCTATGCGACAATACAAACTTTTCACTGATTGCTACTTATTATCCAGACTAAATAAATAAATTTAAATAAATAAAAAGAGAGAGAGTTGACAAATTTTGCAGCAGTGGTAGCACCCTCTAAATATTATTCAATTTTTATATTTCATATATGAGAATTTTTTTTTCATCCAAAGGAACAAAATGAGAGGGTGCCTCATGAAAAAATAACAGCTTTAAAAATAAGACGCACCCTAATACACATACATACACCTACACACATACACAAACACATACACACACAAACACACGCACAACTACACACTCACATACACACAACTACCCACACACTCATGCCTGCACACAGACACAAACACATATGCCTACACACACATACACATACCCCCCACACACACCTAGACACAGACACAAACACACATGCCTACACATATAAACATACCCCCTACACACAAACACACATACCCCCACACACAAACACACATGCCCCCACACACAAACACACACGCCTACATATACACACACACACACACTCGTGATTGCGAAAAACATAATTTGAATTCAAAATGACTAAATTCAAATTTTTTTTTTTTTTTTTTTTCAATTCAGCTTATTTCTGTAGTCTGTACCTTTTCCATCTTGATTATACTTGCCTCACTTACGGCTTTTGTAATCATATAGTTTGCAATGTAAATTGATGTTTTAATGTTCTGTGACACATATACGTATTTTTTTGATATTTATTTAGTTTTGTGTGTGACATTAATAACATTTAGGTGAGTCTGGGGATAATTGATTCCGCTTTTTTGTTGGAGCTTTTAACTATCAAATTCAATGGAACATCTAGCGTTACATATTTAGAACAGTTCAGTGAATCACAGCCGTGACACTCTCTCAGATTATTGCTCTTTACGCAATAAAATGCCGCGGAAAACATATAAAGGCTTATCAATTCTTGAACTGGTAACCTCTTGAAGTGAAACACCTTATGCGATTGCTCTGAAATTGGATTTTTTTCGAAATTTTAAAAGTTTTTTTTTTTTTTTCTGAAACAGGATGCTTAAAAATATGGAATTTAATCATATTTTAAATAATTTGACAAAGTTTAATATTAAAAAAAAATATTTTAATAGGTGCGCAGATTCAATTTCATTTTTTACACTTCTGCTCATCACATCACACGTGTTAGTGATGTAAAATACCCGGGTCTTTATTTTTATGGGTAAATACCCAGGGTATATACCCGGATAAATACCCAAAATGGGTAAATACCCGGGTATTTATTTCAAAAATTTATATTCAACTAAAATACTTTTCTGTATACAACCAACAATATACAAAACAATAAATTTTTGCCCAAAAATTGTATTTTGATCACATATTTAAAGAATTATTGTGTGAAACAGCTTAGCAATCTAATATGATATTCACATTAAATGTGTTGGATATGCCTGATCAATGTCGATAGTCAAATTTCAGATATAAAAAGCCATTCTACAAAAAGTAAAAAGATTAACTGGTTACAAAAAAAGCAAACATCAATTTTTTAAGGTCCTAGTCTTTTATAACGCAGTAATATGTCCCTGCATGACATCAAAATGTAACGAAATGTCGCTCAATTTATTATTACTATTTATTTACCTATATCTTATGCAGAAATTTCCTCCAAACTTAATTCAATTGTTCAGGTGTATTCTGTATCACACACATATATATATATATATATACACACACACACATATATATATATATATATATACACACACACACACATAATATACATAAACATTTAAAATTTTGAATCTTTTATTTTAGGATTTATGTTTAAAAAAGAAAATAGTCACCTTTTAATAACACCTAAAATTTTTTTGCAAAATGCGCAATTATTAGAGGATTTACCCTGCCTCCGAAAAAGTACCCAAAAAAATATTTACCTTCCCACCCTACAGGGGAGCAAATGCAAATGAGCAAGGCAACAGAAAAGAATATTTTGCTTTTTTTTGCTTATTAATGTGAAAACTGTTTCTATATTTTCCATGTTATCACTTAAATATCAATAAAATAAATAACACGATAGTCTTAATAACTTCTCAGTTTATTCTTCCAAACATCTCTCATGCTTCCTTTTTTTTCCATTTTGGATATGACTAACCTAGATTGTGATTTTGAAATCCTGAAGTTCATAATGAATTGCTTATACTTCTCCAATTATGACATTGAAAAGAAAGATTCTTTGGTCCACCATATGTTTTTTTCATGATTTCATCAAGTCTTTCAATAAAAAAATATTATAAACTGTGTAATACATATATGTATCTATCAGTTTTACCAATTATTTCACATTTAGATTTAAAAAAAAAATCCCATTCACTTTTTTGCAATTTTTGTAAAATACCCAGTTTTTGGGTATTTACCCAGGCCTTGGGTAAATACCCGGGTAAATACCCAAAAAATATTTACCTACCCACTGGGTATTTACCCGATCCACATCACTACACGTGATGAAATGAAATGGCATTCATTCACTGATGCCATCAGCGCAGAACACAGTATTTTGGCATCAGACAAAGATAACAATATTATAGCGTAATAAGCTAATGAATTTCATGTTAGCTTCAGAAGAGAATTCATTCAAAATTCTCATTATGATTGCGAATAATATTACTGTTTGATGGCAACCTTTTTTTTAACTATGCGTAAACATTCAGCTCACCAATGGAGTAGCGCGAAAGAGTACATCACTTCTGACGTCATAAAGACCACACTTGATTTCCAAAATCGGACCTAATAAAAAAATAATAAAAAATAATTACATATTAGGAAAATAAAAGTATTTTTCTTGCTCCATGTGCTATAATTATTATTACTTTTTTTTTTCTTATTCTATCACTTTCAGTGATTAAAAGTAGTACTTTTGACTGAAGGAAAAAAACCTTGAATGCGAAAACTTTAATTTGTCAAAACCAAATTTAAGTATTTTTATTTTTATTATTTTTTTTTAATTTAGTTGCAGATGCCAGTGGGAAAATTGTGGACGGCCTACTTAGTTCATCATCAGGCGCTTTGGGAGATTACAGTCAGTGTCTCAATAGTGCATCATCTGGAAAAAAAGAAGGTGGATTTCAGGGACAGTACTGCATGCTGAGTATCAAACCTCCGCTGCCTGCCCCGAAGAAAGAATACTTCAGAAGCGGCATCAAAGAGCTGAAGAACTACACTAGATCAGCCTCGGTAAGTAAAACTCCAACTATCCGGACTCCAACTAACCAACCTCGGTAAGTAAAACTCCAATCATCCGGACTCCAACTAACCAGCATTGGTAAATAAAACTCCAATCATCCGGACTCCAACTAACCAGTCTCCCTAAGTAAAATTCCAATCATCCGGACTCCAACTAACCAGTCTCCCTAAGTAAAATTCCAATCATCCGGACTCCAACTAACCAGCCTCGGTAAGTAAAACTCCAATCATCCGGACTCCAACTAACCAGCCTCGGTAAGTAAAACTCCAATCATCCGGACTCCAACTAACCAGCATCGGTAAATAAAACTCCAATCATCCGGACTCAAACTAACCGAACTGTTCAATGATCCGAAAATACTCCCCCCTCATTTAATTTGACGACTGACTACATAAAATAGATTAAATCATCAATTTTTAGGACTTGGGAGAGGGGGATAATGAAGACATTTGCTCGTTCTAAGTCCCCTTAGTGGTCATGAATTTCCCCTGTGTGAACTTAGGAGGGGAGCACAATCATCTGACATTTTGGCTTTAATGTAAAACGCACGAAACTACTAGTATGTGTACGAAAATAGTGATGTTCCGGATATCCATATCCGTATCCGCGGATATACGAGGAAAAAATAAAGATCTGTATCCGTATCAGTATCCGTTACTTTTTTGACGGATCTTAAACGGATCTTTTCTGTTCTAAAAATTTTTAAACATTTAAATAAAAGACTCCTAAATTCCGTTTAAATTAGCTTTTATTCCCTACTTAAATTGTAAGGCATCATTTCAGAAGCCAACGGCCCTCTCAGACATGTTTTTTTTTTAATTTTTAATTTAATATTAGCTTTTGTTATTGGTATGGGGTTTCTGTTTTTCTTCATTTTGGTTTTTCCCGCCGTCCTTCAAAAAAAGTGAGACAAGTCTCTATTTACTGTTTGTAAAAGTGTTTCCGGCTCTGTTATTTCGTCGGTAGGAGTAATTTGGGTGGAATGGGTTTAGCGCTGCATTTATGCTGAAATAAAATGCGAAAAATTATTTCTAATCTATCCAGTAGCAGCTTTACGTTCTTGCTCCTGTACCCTACATCTACCGAGCAAGGTAGAAATAATTTTTCACATTCCATCTAAGCATGAATGCAGCGCTGATGGCTCATTCCTTCCAACTCTGCTTCAATTTTAACGGAGATTTCTTTAAAGAGTAAATGATAGTCTTGATTATATTTTTGCCGCAGTTGACGTTTTTTGAAGAAACTGCAATTATAATGACGGCAATTTTGAGATCCGTATCCGTATCCGCGGATCTTGCCACTAATGATCCGGATCCGAATCCGTATCCACGGATCTACTTTTTTAACGATCCGGCACATCACTATACGAAAACCGCTTTGAGAAAAACTGGCAAAGCTTGGCCACGGAGAGACGGCGGATGACCTTGAAGAGAAACATCATTTGTAACATTTGAAATAGGTTGTTTGTTATTATTCTGTAATAAATAGGATCGGCGAAAACGTGTAATTTACTATTCGCAGCGTTCTTGACTGATCCTACCTTTACAAATGATCAGTGGCGCACACAGGAATTTTGCAAGGGGAGGGTCCAAGGTCGAAACCTTATCCTCCTATCATACCCCAATACGTCGTCAAACATATTGACTTGTTTTTATCGATTCCCGAGAACGAAAAATAGTAAAAATAAACTATTAAATAAAAAAAATTAGCCTCATTTATGAAATATACTTAAATAAATAACCAGAAAGCAAAATAATTTAGGCTTTTACTTTTCTCATAATTAAAAAATGGATTCAAGTTCATAGAATCTCATTTTAATCTGTAATTACAAAACTAAAAACATGGTAATTACAGTGTATTCATTTATAATCACCATTCTGCTTCTTGTAGACAATTCGTTGTAGGAAAAGTGCACAATATTTAAAAAAATCTTAAAACATAAGGATTTTATTTTTTCACTTATTAGAACTGCCTTTGTTTGAAATTATTCTACGTACAAGAAACATAGAATCGTAATTCCGGGGGGAGAGCCCTATGGGAGGGGTCCGGACCCCTTGGACCCCTCCCTTGTGTGCGCCACTGCAAATGATGTTTCCGCTTCAAGGTCATCCGCCATCTCTCTGTGGTCAAGCTTTAGTTATGCTTCAGCTGCGTTGTTAGATGGACGTTTGGTTGTTTCAGTCTTTTAAAGGAGAAGGTTTCAGTCATTGAGATTCATAACGATTGAGGTCTAATAAATGAGGTTATTTACGGGAAACTTTGGTATTCTCCCACTGTTGCGATCTGCAGCTCAAGTAATCTAGTTGCTCAACAGATAACAGTTCTTACATAACATATAAAGAACAATTGATTTCAGTGGTGCCGCCTATTGAGAAACTAGATTACTTGAGTGGTAGATCGCTGATTACAAGACACTCTTGTCATTTTTAATTGTAAGTAAACTTATACTTCAAGTTAACCATTTGATCATTTTAGTTCTCCAGATACATTAAATGATCAAATAAAAATTTCTTTCTTTACATTTTAATTTGAAAGCACAAAAATAAATTAGTAGATTACAATACTTGAAATTTCGTTGTAACAGCATAAAACGAGCTGATGACTTCTTTTTACACCAATTTAATGATTATAGTGCCTTGGAGTAAGTAAGGA
This sequence comes from Uloborus diversus, assembly GCF_026930045.1. Lineage (NCBI taxonomy): Eukaryota > Metazoa > Arthropoda > Arachnida > Araneae > Uloboridae > Uloborus > Uloborus diversus. Next base: position 4,256,466 of record NC_072731.1, read on the forward strand.
AACACATCAAATATTTTCACCCCTAGTTCGTCACCCAATGTACCTTAACCACCTCAATAAAATTTCATCCAAATCAACGAGGGTCGAGCTAGGACGATTTGAAGGCCAGTTGACGTGGAATGATTCTACAAAGAATTATCTTTAAATGACCAGTTTCTAACGATAAAAGAACAATTAAATATTATAAAAAATGTTTTTAAAAAAGGAAGAGTTTTACAAGTAAATTTCAAAATAATTTACACTGAGAAAAAATTAAAACATTGATTTCAGTTAAAATTCCGATGATTTCTAAACGCACATTCTTTCCTATTGCAATTCAGAAGTGTCCTATTGAGCATCTTTTTTAAGTATTTTGCCTTCAACTCAGCTCAGTTACGGCCCCTGCAGACAGTGGCGTAGCTAGGGTGGGGGGGGGGGGGCGGTCCGTTCCGGGCGGCAAATTTTTAGGGGAAGCGATTCAGCACCTTTGATGTGGAAAAAAAAATACTAAAAAAGAGAATCACACTTTAAATCTATTACTATAGGCAAAGAAAAAAACACCCTCCGAAATGTAAGGTTTTATTGTGACTACAACTGCACTTCTCAGTGTTCAAAGTTGAAATATTTCCGAAGTGAGCCCCTGAACCTTCCTCATTCCCTTAACGTCCATTAAGGTGGACTTAAATTGTATTTTTAAAACGTAAATTTCGGAAAATATTCGAGAAAAGACCCTGACTTCTTAACGTCACCAAGAGCTAAAGTTGACTTCAGTTTTCTTGAAGATTGGGGGGAGAACTCCATCCCCCTAATAGTTACCCTTAACTTCGATTTTTGATGTGAATTTAGAATATTTCTCCGAGGTAGGGGCTTAACATCCCCTCCCCCCTTTTTTGTAGGAAGAATACGTATTAAATTAGTTTCCCTTTTCTTCCTTAAATAAAGTTTTCAATTTGTTCAATAATTTTCGACGGTTTAATGCATTAGATATGTCTTAATGAAAGGGCGACAAATAGTGGAACCATTCGGGCGGCAGAAACTGTAGCTACGCAACTGCCTGCAGATAAACTGAACCACAAGCGAGGGCGCAATGCATTCTCCGGATATTGCAGTTTTGCAAGAATTGCTGGCAAATAAGCAGTTCTTTATTTGCTTGCAATTCTACCTTAGCTTCAGCCACATTTGCCTCAGAAGGCGCTCGCTAAGTGGTGGGTTGATTCGGGGAAAAGTAGCTTTCCTGATTCGGCGATATTCTAAGTGGACTGTAAGTTTTGTTTTCAGTGATGACTAATTGCTTTTATAAAAAGACTTTATAAACTATTTACACATATTTACAACATGATTCCAATAATCATTTACAGCTAACCAATATAGCTGTTCAAGTTTTAGGGACGAATACCCTGTTGTAAAAGAAAGCTATGCTCCGTTGCGGGAGCTCTACAAAAACACAACCATATTCGAGCAAGTCGGCGAACAAGCTAAAACGAAAAACAGAGCTAGGCGCGCATGTTGCGTTGAGTTGTTCTGCAGAGGCTCGCAGACGATTTCTATAGCTCGATAAACAATCAAGGCTTGTCTGTATCGTGATGACGCAACATATCCTGATCAATCAAAAAGGTGCGAAAGCTTTTTCTATGAACTTATCTGATTTCTTTGGAGGATCCTGATTTATGCCAGAAACAAGAGTGGTAATTATTGGAAAGGTTTCTGAATTCTTCAGAAAGAGTTATTTTTAGGAACGATACTGAGTTTTATAGGGTAACTTTTCTGTTTTGTGCCAGATATGTTACTGGGAGAAATGAGCTGGCCATTATTTTCGAGGAACGAACGCACAGTTTTTTACAATGTAGAGGAGACTGTTCTTAATTACCCTGCATACTAATGAACTCAGAACTTTTAATGCTGTTTCGTTTTAGTGCCATACTGAAGATCTTCCTTTGCACATTTTAGGAAATGATCCGCTCCCTCGCGTCCAAAGCTCAAAACTTCTACGTGGCTTCTCTCCTGCTGGGGGTTTGCGTCCCTTCTGGCTGCTCGACTGATGACATTGACAGCGTGGCTAAATATGGTGAGCGTCATTTCGTCAGAATGTGTCTGTCGGGTTAAAGGGGAAAAGAATTTCACTATTTCCAACATTAGATCCTATTTTTTATTTTTGATCCTTTGAGACAGAACGTTTTGTGCACTGAGTCCAAGACGCTCCCCTTTGAAAGTAACTGGGGTATGAAAACTTTGACTCTATTAAAATTGTGGTTTCTTCCCCATGAGGGAATGAATGGATAGTTACCTGGTAAGTTGATATGTGGGTCGATCTCATAAAAGAGTCATTCTGTGTTTATAAAATTCAGAAAAGTTAAAGTGGATGGAATCAGATGAAACATTGTATCGATATATGTTTTAAGACTTTATAAAAAATATTACCTCTGAAAAATATTCATAATATAACATATATACTATAGTATAAATTGTTTAAAAAGTGAGAGAATGAGACTTATGAGAGAATGGCAGAGTAGCAGAATGAAACATATATTTTAACGTTAATAGTTACAGCTTCATTAAATCAAAAAAGCATAACATAATATCACAAAAATAATAATAATTACTAAAGTTTCTAGCTCTGGGGGGGGGGGGGAGTATCTGATACAAGTTATGCATGTTCATACTAATGAGGGTATGGGTGAAGAAATGGTTCGTTTTACACTAGTTCTATCATAATTACGAATCTTTCTAGGGAAAGGTCATGTATACTTTCAAAAAAATTCTCCATACTTCTTACTTAAAACAATTTAAATACATAATATATTTTAATACGATTAACTTCATTAAATAACATAATGTGTTATATAAAATTATAACTTTTGGGCTGGACCAAATACACAAAGCATTCAATATTTCATAAAAACAAGAGTTTATTCTCCCACAAATATTCTTAAACAAAGTAGTAGCTAAAGATTTTTCAGTTTTTATATTTTATTCTATTACTAGTGGTACCCGCACGGTTTTGCCCGTAATAGAAAATTAAAAGGTCTTTTGGTTCGCCTGTATATTTACAAATAATTTATGGTAAATTTTCTCGCCAATTGGCTTGTGCCCATGTTACGGTTCCACGTTATGATAATTTCGTAATTTACTCTTCCATCTTATCATAATTTTGTTCTTAAAATTGGAATTAAAAAAAAACACATCGAATTTTTCTAGGTTGCGAGCTGCAAATTACAAAACTTTTGGTTATTACTTACCAACAGTAGGGACAAATGAGGGAATGACATTTGGGAACTTTGGACTCACAAAAAATATATTTAAAGTATTCTACAATATTAAAGTATTGTTACGCGTTCGGTGCAACTTCATTATTTCTTTGAATGACGACACAGTTCTTGAGAAAAACACTGGAGATTTATTTACAATTAGGTACAAGAAATATCGTTAAAAACTGTTAAATTCACCATAGCAATTAGGCAAATGTCTATTAACACCGTATGCTCAACGATGGCACACGTATTTACATCCAAATACGTAAAAACACAGTGAAATGCCTCGCAATAAACAGAGCAAACGCTCAGTCGAATCCCTGACAGCTAAAAGCATAACTGACTGTCCTTCAAATGACACTCGGCTTTTTATACTGCTTTGGAAAGTTCGACAAAATTCGAGATGCGTCTCGTATTTTCTTTTTTTATTCCATTCACAAATCTAATCATTCAGAAATGGGGGGGGGGGGGGAACCGTATACTTTAGTCGAATGTTAGGGGGGTTGTACGTATGTACACTACAAGAAGCTATTTACAGGTTACGTTACTAAGATAATTTTAGATGCAAAATAATGGATCAAACCCCTAATTTAGCCAGATTACAACAAATTAATCACAAAAATAATTACTATTTACAGAATTTGTAACAGTTATATTATTGTACTGATGTCTTTTATGATTCTAAATTGTTTTGAATTCGATACTTCTCTTTTTACCTTGTAAAACATGAATACCTTGTTGTCGCTAAACTTTTCAGACACACTTTAATACCTTATAATTTTAATGCTAATGAAAATATGAAGACCAAACTTCAAAATTAATATAAATACATTATTTCGTCTACTATATTTACAAATTTTCAAAGAAGCTACCTTTAATCTTAATACAGAGCTTTAAACGTGTCTCAAAGTTTTCGACTATGGGCTGCAACGCACTGATATGTTATCCTATTCCTTGGCATAAGTATTTCTTTAGGAAGGCCAAAGTTTTATGGAGTTTAGCACACATCCTTGTCTCCTAGACCTTCTTGCATTGTTGAAAGGCGTCAACCACCCCAATCTAATGGTTTGGGATGGAATATGTGCGGAAAATGTCACTAGGTTTTGTTACTTATTAAGTTGTTGAACTTGTTACTTACACTAGGTTTTGTTCATCAAGGGATTAAGACTTATTAAGAAACATATCGCAAACGCATTTTGAAAGATGTCTTACCTTTATCGCAAAAGTTCTTTGGAAACAAAAGATGGACCTTCCAACACGATTCTGTACCTGCACACAGAGTTAAAGGCACTCAAGATCGGTAAAAGACACATTTTCCGGACTTCATTGAAGCTCAAGAATAGCCACCTCATTCCCCAGATTTGAACCCAATTTATTATTCTGTTTGGACCATCCTGGAGACAAGGGTGTGCGCTAAACCTCATAAAACTTTGGCATACGTAAAGAAACCCGTATGCAAGGGATGGGATAAAATATCAGTAAAAGATTTTTGGCCCAGAGCCGAAAATTTTGTGACACGTTTAAAGCTCTGTGTTAAGGCTGAAGGTAGCCACTTTGAAAATTGGTAAATATATTAGACGAAATAATGTATTCGTATTAATTTTGAAGTTTGGTCATTATTTTCATTTTTTTAAAAGTTATGATGTGTGTCCAGGTGATTTCTTGTTACCCTGAACAATCAGTCAAGAATTTTCAGAAGTGCTGTACCGACCTATATGAACCCCAATGACACTTTTGTTATTGGGGCATCATTTAATTCTTGCGTCCTTTTTCTTTCAAGTTGATGTCCGATAACATTTGGAGGATTTGGCTGGTCGCATGCGGCTTTTAGCACTTCTAGATTTACTAGATGCTACAAAAATTCAATGATGCGCTGAATTTACGTAAAATGCACACTAAAATCTTAATCAAGATTTAATCCACCCAAAAAAACAAGGAAGAATGGAAAGCTGAGTGGTTCCCATTGACCCCAGAGTGCAGCTTGTATGGGGTATGTGGAAACACCTAAATAGTTCATCGAAAACAGCATGGAAGAGGACATTCATAAATGAATGCTTTTAGTAACCTTTCATGACACGTAAAACTACTTAAAACCAGTCACTTCGCATTGGTCATCCTGCTAGAGAGTAAAATGTAAGATCAGTAAACTTGAAGGAAAAAAAATTTTTTTTTCTATGTCATCTACAAACAAGGATCAGAATACTTTCCGAATGATGCCTAATCTTCACTCACCAGTAGTTAATTTGTGTTAATATAGTTTCTTCCCATTTACCCGTTACCATCGCAATGCGCCCGTTACCGTCTCTGTTGCAACGGTAACGATTTACCCCATCAGAGGTTTTTTTTTTTAAACACGCTTTTATTAGCTTCACCTGTATGTATGTATGTATGTATGTATGTATGTATGTATGTATCTTGTAACGGAATCTTGCAGCTCAAATTTCGCCCACTTCCTGCGATCGGATTCTTTTGAAATTTGGCACGCGACCTCAGACCCGATGATAATGTAATATTCTATAATCAAATTAATTAATTAACTCTTTTAATTGATAGTTTCCTCCAATTTTAATCAATATTTTGGCATAAATCCAACAAAGTGAAAAAAGGAAATTTTTTAAAAATACATTAAAAAATGCTCGCAAAAATTATTTAAAAATATTGTAAGAAATTATATGCTCCACGCGGTTACATTGCGTAACACTTGACAGGGATCCCAAGATTAATAACTGGATTCTCCATGATTGCACAATGGGGCTTTCCGCGATTGCCTACTGCGCAATATACATGATGGGCAGCCAATTTGCCATTTTTCCCGAATAACGGTCAAAAGATAGGCCATAAAGTTATCCTGCTATTTGGTTAGGAGGTTTTTTCCAGTCATGCCTTTATGACTGTCTATAGAGATAGAAACTGAGGCACGGAAATATCTACAAAAGCCTTTAATTTTTCTGCATCAGACAAAATTTGTTCCAATGTTCCAAGGTAATTAAAACATGAAATATAATTGTTTTTAACTAATTTCATGCCAAAATTTAGGTGAGCCTTCAATTGGAAATTCATTGATGATCAGACCATTGTTGAACAAAACTTTTATTCAAATGCATCTCAAATTTTCAAAACGTTGCCTGATAATTCTCTAACATAAGACTAAAAAACAGAAAAATAAAATAATAGTTTAAAAAACTAAAAAAAACACGCTTTTGTAGCAAAATGAACTAAAAAGTAAAAAATAATCTTGGATGATAGTAGTTGACCAATCACTTAATTTTAATGTAATACAAAAAAGCGTGGGGGGCTTCTTATCAGTTGTCTTGAATTTCTTCCATTTGTTGTCCTTTTTTTGTATTACATTAAAATTAAGTGATTGAACAACTACTCTCTTCCAAAGATTATTTTTCACTTTTTAGTTCATTTTGCTACCAAAACGTGTTTTTTTAGTTTTTTAAACTATTATTTTATTCTTTTACGATGCTTGTGTGATTATCTCATAAATGACACGCGTTGTTTTGTTTTCAGCTTTTTCAGAGGCTTATCTCGATGCACATATTGAGTACTGCGAAACAAAAATATGGATGCCCCTCGAAACGAGAAGCATCATTGCGATGTAAGTGCTTTTGGGCTTTTATCTTCCTTTGATAGTTAAAAATATCACACAAAATAAGTCATATATATATATATATATATATATATATATATATATATATACAGTCGAGCCCGCTTAATGGAATAGGCAATTTGCCAGGAAACATTATTCTAATAAATAGGATATTCTATTATCCGATATTCCATTAAGCGGGCTCGACTGTATGTATGTGTGTGTGTGTGTGTGTATTTTTCCATTTAATTGAAACATTGCAGAATGAAACTAAATTTTGCTTTAAAAAATTGCTCTTTTTATGTATATATATATTTTTTTTGTTTATTTATTTTTTTTTCAAAAAAAAAGTTTGTTTAAACTTCTTATTTTTTCATATTTTTTCTTCCGAAACAGCCAAGAGAGAAAGATTTTTTCGTTCGTTATCTATATCAGGGGGAGTCCATAAATAATTTCACATTTCTTTCTTCAAAAAAATTGTCTTCCCCCCTCCCCCACGCGTGACAAAGTGTCACACTTCGCATCTCCCTCCCCCCCTTGTCACAAATCACGCTGTTTTTCAGCAGCATGTTGTTTTTAGAAAAAGTGTGATGTCACACTTCTCCGTTGCACCTTTGCTCCCCCTTGTAATAAACTCCTCCCCCCTCAAAGCGTGCCGTCATGTGTGGACGGCTACTTATAAGTTTCGATCCATCTATATCCACCTCGTTTTTTGATACTAGGGGGCAACCACCACCTGTTCGCTGTGCTTCAACAAACCCGGGAATTTAAAGCAATTTCAGTCGAAACGCTTCGTCTTCCGAGCTCGATGCGCTCTTTCACTACAACAATGTAGTCTATTGGTGATGGGAATAATAGAGTTCTCATAATCGAATCACTCGATTATTCAAGCTCATTCGAGGACTCGATTATCGGATCTGGAGGTCTCGATTATCACATCTCGGTTCCTCAATTATCACATTTTGAGGGCTCAATTCAAAACAATCGAGAAGTCAATCCATCGAGATCTCGATTCAAACATCTCGATTGCCAACCGTTCGAGTTCTCGATTTCGAAAAATCTCGATTATCAATCGCTCTACTTCTCGATCATCAAAAGCTCTCGATTATGCCCATCACCATAGCCTATCCTATCGCATGCGGGGCAATAGGATGCTAATAATAACAAAAAATTCTGGACTATAATAATCTGGACGATAACTGCCCGGCATTTGGTCAGTGTAACAAAATCTCGTGTATACTCGTTCCCCTTTTTGGGCACCTAACAAATACATATTATGCAACGAATGTGTATACATATACACATTCGTATATACACCTGAGACTCCCGCTACCTGTCACGGTTAGGACAGATTGATGAGCACTGAGGAGAGATGTATTCAAAATTTCGAAAGTTTATACTAAGTATGAGAATGGTACTACCACGTGGGGGGGGGGGATAGAAGGAAAGCAACACACAATCGGTAACCGATTGTGTGTTGCTTTCCTTCTACCCCACGTGGACCTACTTAAGAAACGTATATGCACAGTATTAAGCAAGACCTCACCTCCCCCCCCCCTCTTCTCTCCCCCCCCCTTTTTTTTCTTTTTTCTTTTTTAAAATTCCGAAACTAATATTATCATTCGCTTTTTCAGAACCGTCTACACTACTTTAGGTCTATTAATGCTGATAGGAACTATGTCAGATCTGCTCCTTCAAGAAAAGAAATTTCCCCTCAAAGGTAACTATGTCAGATTGTAAGCGGTTCCCAAACTTTTTAGGCCGCGGAACCCTTGGTGCTTTACATTTACTTCAAGGAACCCAATTGTTGTTCGTGACTCGGAGACGAAATATTTGTGATCTGGAAGTCAAATGTTAAAACACGGTTGTGTGTGGGAAATCTGATAGCGTTAGTGAGATGGGACTTGGGATTCTCCACAGAAATTTTTCAAAATTGAAATCTTAAATACGCAATATTAAGCCATCGTAGAGGATAGAGACGTACCGAGTACTCGGTAACTACTCGGTACTTGGCCTACTCGGCCAATTTGCCGAGTACTCGGTACTCGGCCAAATTTTGATCCGATACTCGGCCAATACCGAGTAGTTGCAAAAAATTGAATATTGTCCAAGACAGATATTAAAATTTATAAAAAAGTGCAAGCATATATAATATTCTGCAATCATTTATAGAAGTCAAATTTAAATTTTGAGAATAATGAAGTTTGTAATGCTTCAATGGAATAAATCTCTATTTTAATGTCCCCAAAGTAAATAAAACTTATTTATTAAAAATTATGCAAAAAAAGTAAGTATAGAAAATATGGAATTTTTATATTAAAAATGGATTTTTGCTACAAACAAAAATTAGTTATAAGAATTATAAAAATACCTTTGCTTAAAAAATAAAAGGAAATAAAACAACGTTAAAAGCACATTACAGACATGTGTTATAGCATTACAAGGAATTCCTTTTTCAATGCACAAAGTGTGAGCTCGTGGCTTTAAAGGCATCCGACAAAAGTCGGATTCTTTTGTCAAATGTCTTTACATTCTTTAGCTCACATTTTATGCACTGAAAAAGACGTTCCTTATATTGCAGCAACACGTGTCTGCAGTGTTCCTGCACATTTGTTTTATTTGCTTTTAAAAATTATTTATGTTTGGCAGACTATAACTATAATTGGTATAATTTGTTTTAATTCCAACTTGATTCATACCTTTTATTTATGTATTTTTAATTTTAAATATAATTTTTTTGTAAAATTTTTGACGTAAACAAAATTTTTTAAATAATGCGTAATTAAATTTCAGCAGGAATTTAGTTTTAAAAACTATTATATATACAAGGAGGTCTATACAACTATTCCAATAAGTTCAAAATTCATCACGTGTGTCGGTGGTCCTTCTTAAAACGTAATTAGTACTTGGTAACTCAGCCGAGTAGTGAAAGGCCGAGTACTCGGTAACTCGGTACTCGGCCGAGTAATGAAAGGCCGAGTACTCGGTACTCGGCTACTCGGCCAAAGTGCTACTCGGTACGTCTCTAGTAGAGGACATTAGAAAAGTTGAAGTTTGGAAACTTTCCCCCCAGAAGTTTTTTGCGATTGAAGAAACAAAAACTTAGACAGTGTTTAATAATTTTGGCGTAGTGGTCGAAGACGCTTTTTTGAAAATGAGGCTCTAAAAACAAAATTTTAGACGAGCTTCAATGATGTAGGAGAAATGGAGTTCACAAGTTTTCCTATAGAAATGCCTTTTAGTTAAAGTATATTTTCTAAAACCGTAGGCGTTCTTCATGACATCACAGAAAAGGGTTTAGATCGGGCTTTCTTTTTCGAAAATGTTTAGAAATTGAAATCCTAAAAATGAAAGAAACAAAAACGATTATTTTTTAATGAGGTTGGGAAGGGATAGAGTCGGGGCATACCCGAGTAAATTTTTCCGAAGTTGAAATCCTAAACACGCCTTTGTAGGACATCTTTGGTGACATTTGGGCAAGAGATGGGGTTCGGGATACTTCCCGAATTTTTTCAAAATTGATGTCTTAAGTACGCAGTAGTAAGCCATCTTTCTAAATTTCTATTCAGAGTGAAATGAATTTGTTAATTTTCCCTGATTTAAATTAATTGGCTTGAATCTTGTGTGACATTAAAAGGGTTGGGGTTCGGGATTCTCCCCAGAAAGTTTTTTAAATTGAATTCCGAAAAAGCTAATTTTTGGCCTTGCTTGATAAATTGAAAGGAAGGGATGGAGATTTTAGGTACTCTTCCCCATCAATTTTTCGAAATTGAAGGTTTGAAAATGAAATTTTAGACGAGCTTCTATAAAGTTGTAAAAGGGTTCTAGTGGGCGAGAGAAGAGGAGGCTCTCCGGCAAAAATTTCAAAATTAATGACTTGGAAACGAAATTTTAGACGTTTATTGTCTGCATCCAGGAGCTCTGCTCCCTTGAACAAGTTTGAAAATTGAGGCTTTAAAAACGAAATTTTAGTCCATCTTTTATAATGTGGAGGACATTTGGTGGTTCTTGAGCAGAAAATTTCCCGTTTTTTCTACCATTATTATAGTTTTGGGGCGGGCTGAAATTGGGCTTCCGAAATTCAAGTTCAAAATACAAATACTTTTAACGATTCTTAATGAAGTGAGGCGTTCAATGCTATCTCATCAAAATTTTCAAAATTGAAGTCCTTTAGTTTGGCTATATTTAATGATGTTGGGGGAAAGAAGGGTGCGTTACATTTTTCGTATCTGAACGGTCGCTGTCGCTGATTGGAGTATCTGCATTTTTAAATTTTATAGCTTCAATTTAGAGCTCCGGGGATTTTATGCTCGGGTACAAATGACTCCTGCATTCCTAAACTACGCCTTTGGTCATGTTTTGAATTTAAAATAATGTTATCTTCAGTTGTAATGATATTTTGTGCCGTTAAAAAAAAAAGTAGCAGCACTTGAAAGGGAAAAAGTGTCAAATGAAATGGCAACAAATAAAGACAATCTGACATTATGAAACAGCTCAACGTAAACGCTATTAGGTGTGCTAAAATGAAAATAACAAGCATAATACCGTCATTTTTTTAAAGCATGCGCAATGTTTAAATATTGATTCAAAAGAAAATATTTTTCATGAAAAAAAAAAGGCCATTAAAAAATAATGGCTGCTCAAGGCGTCCGCGCATCGGGAATATTCCGATACCTTGGCGACCCAGTACGTCACTGCTAATGACGACTAATACAGCGCATAACCTTTTATTCGGGAACCAAAAAACCGGGAAACCAGAAAACCGGCAACCTTTTGTTGATTTCCCCCGCCATTTTTAAAAAATACGCATTTTTGGCGATTTTTGAAAAACTAAGCATTTTTTTGAAATACCTAACAGAAAATGAGCGGTTTCTTATTAAATACCATATTACTCATAACTCATCTATAACTCGGGAAAATGTTTACAAAAATGAACTTTAAAGGGTTGTCCTTAACGCAGGGAAATTTTTCTGAAATATTTTCCTGAACTAAAAACTCCACACGTAAGTCTGAAATTTTCGTGTTTTATTCCAACTGAAAACTTTAGAAATGAATATTGTCACATTATAATGCAGTATTTTATTGAATGGCCTTTTATTAAAACCGTTTAGAGCGGAAGTGACGTCGTAAAAGCACGTGAAACGCCGAAAATCAGATTCACGAATTTTCCCGATAGTTGATGGCGGAATCTAGAAATCGTTAAATGCAAGACTGTAATAAGGCTGCAAGAACTCATAAATTAAATTTCAATTGGTGTTAACTTAATGGGGCAAAAGCAGTAGTTACAATAACAACCGCAATCGCCAGCACCAAACCTTTACAAAAAAAAAAAAAGTTTAAAAAAAAAAGAAAGAAAAAAAAACGCATTTATGAAAACAAATTCTCTCATACACTATAATAGAAGAATCGCACATTTACGTTGAAAAACTTATTTCTTGCCCTTCACTTCATTTTCTTTAATTTTAAAACATCAAAAAGTGGGGTTTTTTTTTTTTTTTTTTTCAAAATAAATGTGAGAGTCTCAGGTCTTATTGAATAACTTAAGGTTTTTGGTGTGTGAATTTTTCTCTCACTAGTAGTTTTTAATGTTTCGATATTGATAGGCATTTCTGAAAAGTTTTCTTCTTATTTTAATATGTATTACTATTTATTATAGTAATTTAAGTTTTATAAACATTTGGCTGAAAGCTCTTTTTAGCGCTCCAGAAAACCGGGAAATTCAGATTTCAGTGAAAGCTATGTTCCCCAACTTCCCGGATAATTGGTTCTCTACTGTAGTTACAATGTGGCATGACATTTTGATTTTTTGATTTTGCTCCTTTTATTTTTTCCTCAGATTACTAAGAAATTTTTTGCAACAACTGTGGCGGAACCCTTCTCATCCTTCGGCGGAACCCAAGGGTTCCGCAGAACTCACTTTGAGAATCGCTGAGTAGACTATTACTTAAATCGATGGTTGTAGTTCAGATATGATTCGAGTACTCTTCCGCAATGTTTTTTATAGGCTTTAAGTATGTAGGGAATGTGAGGCAAAGTGAAATGGTGAAATATTTACTATGCTTTTAGCAAGGCCTATCTGTTAATATTTTAACTATGTAGTAACACATGTAGTCCACTCCAATCAAGAAATAATTACCTCTGAAGAGAAAAAATTATTATATTTTTTGCAATTTTCAAAAATTGATGCTCATACTATAATATTTTGATGTAAGTCAAAGATTATTTTTGTTAATATTTAATGATAAAGTTCTAGTTTTTAACATTTTAAATATGAATTGAGACCTTACATTATTCGTTGCAGTATTTATTTATTTAATATTCATTTTTATTTTAAATATTGTGTATAATTTGTCAAGTGCATGCGGGGCAAAGTGAAATGGCTCATTTCTCTTACTTATTCAATCATTTATTAAATCACTTACGTATTCGTTTTTTAATTAAGTTGCATTATTTCCTTCAATAATTCGCTTTTTTTTTTATTTCCTCACTATTTTATTCACTCATTTAATATTTCGCATCTATTTACTATTTTATTAATTTATTAATTTCACTATCTATTAACTTCCTCATGGATTCTTTTATTTATTGATCAGTTAGACTAAACATGTTTATAATTATTAAATAAATAATATTTTATTAGAAAAATATTTTATTTGTTACTTTGCCCCATGAACAAAAAAAAAAAAAGAGTGAAAATTTTCATTTTTTGGAGGTATAAATTTAAGGCCAAAGTTTAAAAATAATGTTTCAACACAAGTTTTATTATAAAATGTATTGCTCTTTCTTTGTGTACCGTAATTTTCGAAACAAATTAGTTCATTTAAAAAAAATAATAATTTATCTTAACCATTTCACTTTGCCCCACATTCCCCTACCACCTATTGGAAATGGTAGCAAGGCTTTGAACTCTTTCCAGGCAAAGCCGCGAGAATGGTTGTTGCCTTTTCTTTCCCGAAGAACACGAGGGAGCTGCTGAGGGCGGAAACATCGAGCGACAGCATCCCCTGCCTGCACGGACTCCGGTTCCTGACGCTGACTTGGATCATTTCGTCTCACACCACTTTCTTCATCGTGAGGATGCACCAGATGCATCGTAAGATCAATTTTCTTAAACTCAGCTCAGTCATTTCCAGCTGAGGACTGCAGTTTCGTGCTTATTAGCACTCATCAGCCCGGCATAGGAAAGTGACTGAGCTGGAGATGGAAAACCTCTTAAGGAAGCCAAGAGTGCGAAACAAACTGGTAGCTAATATAGAATTGGCATACAATAGTATTTCTGCTTTAGCCCTGGCTAATGGGAGGCAATTTACTGAATATACCTTGCCTTGCGTTCAATCTTCGAGTTGAACCGAACCATTGCTTCGGTCACTCGTCTGGTCTGCTAATCCTGTATTAGCTACCAGTTTGTTTCGCACTCTTGGCTTCCTTAAGAGGTTTTCCATCTCCAACTCAGTCACTTTCCTATGCCGGGCTGTTGAGTGCTAATAATCACGAAACTGCAGTCCTCAGCTGGAAATGACTGAGCTGGCGGTGTATTCCATGTATTTCTGCTTTAGCCCTGGCTAATGGGCGGTAATTTACTGAATATCAGCTCGCTTAGTTTGAATTTGAAAATTCGGGCATTTTCAAATTTAGCAGACCATTTTATATTGTAGTAGGTAGGATCAGCTGGAACTTCGCGAGCACTGCAAACTTTAGAGCTTGCGCGTCCTCTCTGATCCTACCCATTACAAAATAAAATAAATTAGTCCCTTTCCGCTTGCAGTACACCCGCTATCTATCTTTTGCCGATCTATTATTTTTGTTGCAGAAAATTTCCTTTATTTGTAGTTTTAATACTCATTCGGCACAGTTAACTTAAAATAAATAAAAAACGACCAATTGATCGGAAAAAATTTGGCCGATTATAGATAATGGGCAAAGTTTCCGATTTTAACCGATTGCCGATTAAAATCGTTGCATCCTTATTGCAAATGGCACTCTTTATCTACTTAGGGGCCATGCCTTAATTACGTAAGGGTCCCGAGGGGAGGGGAGTTGCAAAATTCTCTACATACCCTTACTTTGGGAGGAGGAAGGGGTCAACGCATTCTTACGTAATATTTTCCAAGTCTATATTTTTTATCAGAAATCGCGCGGTCAAGTGGTTTGGAAGAGATCTTCTGGAAGGTAAAAAACGTATTAGGATAAGCTTTTTTACTTGTTTTACAAAGAATGAGTAGTGTAAAATGTAATTGAAGAATCGCATTATTCATGGTATGTTTTATTTTTTATGAGTATCGCATTATATTATACGTATATTTGATAAATAAAAATCTTTGATTTGCATCAGACTGGGAGTTTTAGTGTAACTGATCCTTTTCTAACAACATTTTATTATTTTGAAAAACGAAATGGAATCTTACGTAAGAATAGGGGGAGGGGTTTGAAAAGTCTTACGGACCCTTACAGGGGGAAGGGGGGCCAAAAATTGTCAAAATCATCCATCCTTATGTAATTAACGAATGGCCCCTTACGGATGACTACTAGAAGTCTTCATCTGAAGAAAATAATAGCTGTCTTAAGCTTCTTCCTTGGCTTGCATATTCCCCGGACCGCATATACCGGTCATCTGCGGGTGTGGTTCCTCGCAGACGACCACTACTGAACCCCGGATAGCTGTTCCTGTAGTTTGAAATTGTCTCCAAAGTCGTGAAACGATGCTGTGAGCAATTCCGAACTCTGCAGCCACACTTGTCACACTGCTGCCTTCCTCCAACTTCCCAATGATTCGATCTCGGGTAAAAGCATCCAGATGTCGTCTAACAGATTGATTTTCGCCATTTCTCGCTGAGGCATCAACTCGGTGTGATTTTAACTGCTATACGGCGTGCAATCTCTTTACCAGAAATACTGATCTTACACCGACAACATGCTTTATACTACTCAGGCACTCCCCCATTACGTCTGCCTGCATATTTGTGCATGTGCTACCATACATCACCTTACTTAATCTCCTGATCTTGGTCTTTCTGTCCGCTCCGCCTCTTCGTTCAGCTGATATGCTAATTTTTCGACTTCGTCCTTAATTTCTGCACACCAGTGTATATTGGAACAGTGCAAAATTGAAACTGCTTTCAGATTTGTTGCCACAAGTCATAGGAAAGGACTGTTGAGAGCATTAGTTCAACCGTTAAACAGACTGCGAAGAGCAGTGAATTCAAGGATCAATTTTCCAAAAGATGGAGTAATATCCATTCTCATCCTCACGCACAAAATATGCACTGTTTGGACCTTGTAACAAATTATGCTATTGAATAAAGTGAGTATTTCAACAAATGCGAAGGAGATTTCACTTCAAGTCAACAGACTGACCGTTATAAATAATATTAAAAAGAAGATACAGCTGAATCAAAAGCACCAAATCATGAGAATAGGGCGAAGTATTCATAACTTTTGGACAAGTTTTGCTAATTGAATGGAAAGGAAAGAAATTAACAAAGGGCAATGTTGAACAGGTACTTCATATAGAAGATAAAGGAGTAGACATATCTTGTTTAAGAATGCATAAAAATGCGGGAATGATCTTTGCATTCCCTGTCAAAAAAGGTAAATGTTCTATGGATTCTGATAATATTATTGAGCATTGAAAGATTTCAGAATTGTAACAGAGATCACTGTAAAAAAGTTCCGTAACTTTACTGGTTGTTTCCGTGGAACGTTTCGGGATTTCAGAAGTTTTGACCTATTTGCCCTAAAAATCCAGTATCTCCGCCAAAAAGTTTCCTGAATTGCTAAAAGATGCACGAATGCAGACTTTCCACTGGTGTGAAAGCTATTTTTTGCTACCAGTTTAAAGATTGACTGGAATGTTTATCAAGTGTATCTTCTTTAGCATGAATACCGCCTGTCC
This sequence comes from Uloborus diversus, assembly GCF_026930045.1. Classification (NCBI taxonomy): domain Eukaryota; kingdom Metazoa; phylum Arthropoda; class Arachnida; order Araneae; family Uloboridae; genus Uloborus; species Uloborus diversus. Next base: position 4,273,180 of record NC_072731.1, read on the forward strand.
GGATTGTCTAAGTTGCCTAAGGGAACAAATAAGTCATTGGACAGTGGCAGCTTTGCGAAGCAGGAATTACAGGCAAAGACTATGCTTGGTTCTTGCTTGCAATTTTCGCGTGCTTTGGCCATGGTTGCTCTAATGCTTGTGAAACTTTCTTGGTAAATGAGGAAAGCTCTAGTCAATAACATTAAACCTACTTAATTTTTCTGGAAGGTACCCGAGATATGATTGGCTTTAATAGAGGAGATTTTCCAATAATTCAGAGAGTTTCAAGGATAATTTCAGAAATGTTACTGACATTTATCAGAAAACGTTCCTGGTTTTTGCAAGATATGTTACTTACGTGAGGAATGCGTTCCAAGACCCTTCGCGCAAGTTGAAATTTCGCGTTGTTTAAAAGGGTATGAGTAAAAACTTTTATAAACATACCCATACGATTAAAGACACTTGTAAACATCATCTCAAACTGTTAAAAACCATTTAATAATTATACATTACTGTTTCTTAAATAAAAAATCGAATTTTTATTTATTGTATTTGAAAAAACCGTTTTATTTAACATAAAAAACTGCTACGATGCACAAAATCAATGATCAATGGGAAAGGAAGTCGTAAAATAAACCACTACGGTACGTACATTATGTACTGAGAAAAACAAATGCACTATAGTTGTTGAAACTTTCTCTTTTTCTTTCTATCTTCACAAACTTTAAATGAAACAGCGCTCTTAGGAGTCATTACATTTCATCAACTTTCCCATATAGAATGAAAAAAATAAATGGAAAATGAGAAGTAGTTATTTGTATAAGCGATGTTTAGACTAGTACGGTGTGGAAACTTCAGCTCTCAGTGATGCCAAAGAGATGAAGGTGCATTCACGGAAAAAACCGCGATTCCCTTCGGAAAATTTTCATGTTGCGGGTGAAGAATTCGCGTTAGGAATAAAATTCTTTATCGGGGAAAAAATCGCGTTATAGCCATTTCGCTTAAGTCGGATCGCGTTGTAGCGGGAGTCGACTGTATATTCGTTATGCAAACAAGTAACTAGGTATTGTGAGAACGATAAGAATGATTTAGTAATAATTGATCCGTAAATCATATTTTACTTAAGAATTTCGTGTACCAAAGCTTTTTAAATGAATTTAGTTGAATACGTTTTCCATATTTCAGTATTGTAAATCTTTATCGATTATTTGAATTCTTTGTCATTAAAATGGTGCTCATTGCTTGCTTCACAGATAATTTATTTTCGACAGACTTCTTTATTTTTAAAGTACAGTGAAACCTGTGTAAGTTGACCACTTGCGGTGCAGTACTTCGGTGGTCAACTTAGACAGGTGGTCACCTTATAAAGGGTGGTAATGATTTTTTTATTTTTTTGTCGTTTCTTGTTCCGTGTAATCATTCTTTGACTAATTTACACTTCCTCTTTTCTATTCAACTCACTTTTATTGTTTAACAAGACTTTGAAACAATAATCAAAAATGTTATTCAAATATTTTTTTTATTTTCTCCTCGTTTTTTACTATATTAGACACTGCAGTTTTAGAAATTCCATATGTGTCAGCTAATTTTCTCTGTCTTTCTTCCTTTTCAATTAATTTTAATATTTCATACTTTTTATCAATCTCAAGTTCAACTAACAACCTTTTTAAAGCCATTTTATGGAAAATTTATAACACAAAGAGCAATAAGCTGGATTATCCTAGTTCATCAAGATAGTTGAAAAAGAATATGTATCTCTTAATCCCTTACACCAGAAATAAGTAACTTTACTCTTCAGCACAATTATTTTTACTCTTTTGCCTCCAAATATTGTAACTGCAAAAAAAGACTTTGCTTTACTGCTGACAGCTGTTTTCATTGGACAAAGAGTACAAAAGGCTATCTTAATTAGAACAACAAAAGAAAAACAAGTTTGGAGAATAATGAGTAGCATAAGCTTTATGCTGCTGTTTTATTTAGGTGATAAATTGTTGTTAAGGCATCAAAATATTAAAATTATTCTTAGAAAGCTATAAAAAAGTAATAATAATGAAATAAAATTTGCTTACTTAAGTTAAAAATAAACCAAGTGGTCAAGTTACGAAGGGTTTTTTTACAATACACTGAACCAAATTTGGTGTACATTAGTGGTCAAAATAGACAGGTGGTCAAGATAGAGAGGCGGTCAAGTTACAGAGGTTTTCCTTCATTATATAACAAGGACTAATTCCGTTCCTGACAAAAGCGGTCAACATAGGCAAGTGGTCAACTTACAAGGGTGGTCAACTTTACAGGTTTTATTGTACAGACTTCCCTCACATAACACTGTACTTCTACAACACGGTTTCGAGATTACACGGTACCAAATTTGCGATTATTATAACACTCTTCCGATATTACAAGGTACGAAACTTGAATTTAATACTTCACGGTTTTCATATAACTCGAATGTTAGAAAAGATGAAATTTCTTTTTGTTTAATACATTCTGTTAATGGTTGAAAACTCTAATAAGCTTTTACTTTGTTTTTATGAACCTTGATTTCGATATAACACGGTACACATCCCTTGATTTACATTATTTCTAAGTCTCGTATAACACAGTTTCGATATAACACGATACATCTTAACCTTATTTTTCTCAGGCGCATACATAATAGACCAAGAGCTGAGCCCCCAAAACACGATTTATCTCTTTTATGGCTTGTGATTGGTTAAAATAGTAAAAAATGCAATGAAAAAACTTTGGCTCTAATGCCCCCCCCCCCCCCACTAATTTTGGGTCACACGGCTGCGTGGGTGGATGAAAGGTCAAAAAAAAGAAAAATATTAAAGTGATGAGTTAAATGGCTAAAAATTATATAATAACATTAAATTAATAAGAAAAAACACGTAGCAAATTTCTCTCCCAGCTATGTAGGGGCAAACGTGGTGCCCCCCAGGGGTAAAGTATCTATTATTAAACTAAAAAAAAATGATCACTTTCGTGGGGGGGGGGAATTTTACAGGGTATTAGTTTCATTATTTTGATTGCCAAAAAAAAAATTCCCCCCCAGTAACTATGGGTCAATTTGTCAAAAAAAATTTTTTTGTTCCTCTTTATTTAGTCCAAGTCGAGTATTATTCGAACTTACGCATGACTGTTTAAGTTGCAAAAAAAACCCAGTTTGAACGTTTATTCGTTAAAAAAAACTCGCAGCAATTCCCCCCCCCCACACCTATGGAGGGGGTTGCTACGCGGTGCGCGGTTTTACAACGTGGTGCCCCCCCCCCCAGGGGTGGATTATCGATTGAATAAATTAAAAAATTAATAATCACTTTCGTGGAGGGAATTTTACAGAGCATACATTTAATTGTTTTAATTTCAAAAAGAAAAAAAAATCTCTCCCCCTCCCCCTCTAGTAACTATGGATCAATTTGTCATTTTTTTTTTTTTTTTTTTTTTTTGTTCCTCTTTATTTGGTCCGAGTCGAGTACTATTTGAACTTTAGCCTGACCGCTTAAGTTGCAAAAAACAAAGCTTGGATGTTTATTCGTTAAAAAAAACTCGTAGCAAATTCCTCCCATCTATTTGTGGGGGGGGGGATTGCTACGCGGTGCGCGGTTTTACAATGTGGTGCCCCCCCCCAGGACTGAATTATCGATCGATTAAATAAAAAACAAATAACTGTCGTGAGGGAATTTCAGAGTATACATTTAATTGTTTTAATTGCAAAAAAAAAAAAATCTCCCCCTACCCCAGTAATTATGAGTTTATTTCACAAACAAAAGTGATTTAATGTTAAAATTGCAATAACGATTCTTTTTACTTGCAAATTTTAATGCGTTAATCCGATGCGTTAAAAGAATTTTTAAAATAATAATTTGGTAATTCATATAGATTTATTTACCTTCATCATATTGGTTGTGATAGTGTCTATCTAGTTTGATAAAAATGTTCCTACAATCTCGATGATCTGCTTCTGTTAAGAACTCGGAAAAATCTAAATCACGGAATCTCAGTTTTCAGTGTTTTCGAACCTTTGAAACTTTTATTCCTTCAAATAAAGTTTCTGTCAAGACATTCAATCTTTTATCTAATGGCTGGCTACACTTAAAATTACCCTTTAAAACACTCATAATATAAAAACATCAGAATTTATTTTTGCAAAAAAGGATTTTTTTACGTTTTCAGTTAAGGATGCGGTACAGCGTGCTCCGAAAAGAAAAACCAACAGCTATAACGACTTCACTGTGTTGGCTACAGATGAACACTGATGTACGGACGATGAATTGCTTCCTTTCATTTTGAAAAATATTTCAAAATTTCTAATTTAAATGTAAAAAATTTTTTTGGGGGAAGGGATTTTTTTTTTTTTTTTTTTGCTACAATCAAATGTAAACTCTGAGAAAATCCCCCCTCTCTACGAAAGTAATCTTTTTTTTATTTAATCAATCGATACTTCACTCCTGGGGGCAACAAGTTCGTCCCATAGCTGGAGGGGGGGGGGATTTTCTACCCGTTTTTTTTTTACCGAATAAATAATTGCAATTTTCTTTTGCAATTTAAGAGGTCATGGGAAAGTTCGAATAGTACTCGACTCGGACCAAATAAGGAGAAACAAAAAATTTCTTTTGACAAATTGACCCATAGTTACTGGGGGGGAGAGATTTTTTGGCAATCAAAATAATGAAACAAATACCCTGTAAAGTTCCCCATCCCCAACCCCACGAAAACGATCTTTTTTTTTTAAATTTTAACAATCGATATTCACTTCTGGGGGGGGGGACTCCCACATTCGGCCCCAACATAGCTGGAGGGGGGATTTGCTACGTGTTTTTTTTTTATTAATTTAATGTTATTATATAATTTTCAGCCATTTCACTTATGTTAATATTTTTCTTTTATTTTGACCTTTCATCCACCCACGCAGCGTGTGACCCAAAAATAGTGGGCGGGGGGGGGGATTAGAGTCAAAATTTTTAATTACATTTTTTTATTATTTTAATCGACCACCCGCCATAAAACAGATAAACCGTGTTTTGGGGGCTCAGCTCTTGGTCTACAGGGACGACGGGTTCGAACTGAAAAATTCATTTTGTGTTGAATAGTCCATTTATTGAGGAAGGCTATAGGCTATATAACATTGCGCTTTGACTAATAGCAGTGGAGCAGCAATAAGAAATGTAATGAAAACGGGAAAATTTATATATAATTGTATAAAATGTTTGGAACGCCGAATACACGTACATTTTTGAGGTAGACCGTGCAACGCCGGGCAATGCAGCTAGTAGACTCATAATTGCTGGGGAGGGGAGATTTTGTTTTGCAATTAAAACAATTAAATGTATACTCTGTAAAATTTCCTCCACGAAAGTGATCATTTTTTATTTAATCAATCAATAATTCACCCCCGGGGGGGGGCACCACGTTGTAAAACCACGCACCGCGTAGCAGCCCCCTCCATAGGTGTGTGTGTGGGGGGGAATTGCTACGAGTTTTTTTTAACGAATAAACGTTCAAACTTTGGGGGGTTTTTTGCAACTTAAACATTCGAATAATACTCGACTTTGACCAAATAAAGAGGAACAAAAAAATTTTTTTTTGACAAATTGACCCATAGTTACTGGGGGGGGGGGAATTTTTTTTTTGGCAATCAAAATAATGAAACTAATACCCTGTAAAATTCCCCCCCCCCACGAAAGTTATCATTTTTTTTTTTTAGTTTAATAATCGATACTTTATCCCTGGGGGGCACCACGTTCACCCCAACATAGCTGGGGGAGAAATTCGCTACGTGTTTTTCCTTATTAATTTAATGTTATTATATAATTTTTAGCCATTTAACTCATCACTTTAATATTTTTCTTTTTTTGACCTTTCATCCACCCACGCAGCCGTGTGACCCAAAATTAGTGGGGGGCATTAGAGCCAAAGTTTTTTCATTGCATTTTTTACTATTTTAACCGGCCACAAGCCATAAAAGAGATAAATCGCGTTTTGGGGGGGTCAGCTCTTGGTCTATAATTACTATTAGAAATAAGTAAAAATGTTATTTTAAAAAAAGTCTCATTTATCACGGTTTCGATATTACGCGGAACGAATTAACCGTGTTATACGAGGGACACCCTGTAATAGTATTTGAGTTATTTTTTACATGTTATTTAATTATGAATAAGGCGGACTGTGAAATTTGTCGGAATAGTTAACATTTAGAGATAGGAAGTTATCAACTGTAGAACAAAATAGAAATTTGAAAAAAAAAAGGGGGGGGGGGGGGCTAAATGATAAAAAAAAAAGTTTCAAAACGAAAAAAACCGTTTCAAAATCTGGAACAAGATTTTAAATATCAAGACTGTAAAATGTCGGAAACATTTTTTTTTTTTGAAAGTGAGAACTTATTACTTATGGATATTTCTTTTTATTTTAGAAAATTTCGACGAAATCATTGAATCGTTTAAAGGATTTGGGATGCAGATCATAGTCAACTTTTTATTCTCCGTCGAAACCTTTTTTCTTCTCGGGTAAGTGTTAGTTTAAGTAACCTAATCACTTGGCAACGTAAAACTGAAAGTAAAGATAAAAATTTTATGTATTTTTTGAAAACTTATTTAACCCTATTCAGAAATCAAACATCCTAATTTCTCACAGTTTTGGCGTGAAATCCATTTAAAACTGTTTCTCCTGATTGCTAAAAGTGAAATATGTATAGTGTATACTGAGAGCTACAGTTTGTGAGATAACTTTTTGCATGCTGTCAAAAAAAGAAAAGAAAAAAAAATTAATTTGAATTTTGACCTCTTGAATTCAAATTATATTTTTCGCAATCACGAGTGTGTGTGTGTGTGTAGGCATGTGTGTCTATACGTGTGTGGGGGGGTATGTGTGTTTGTGTCTGTGTGCAGTTATGAGTCTGTGGGTAGTTGTTTGTATGAGTGTTTGTGTGTGGTGGGGAATGTGTATGTGTGTTGGCATACGTGTCTGTGTGCAGGCATGAGTGTGATGAGTGTGTGGGTAGTTGTGTGTGTAGGTGTCTGTATGTATGTGCAGGTGTCTGTATGTATGCGTAGGTGTATGTATTTGTTTGAGCGTGTGTATGTGTTTGTGTATGTAGGAGGTGTATGTATTTGTGTGTAGAGGAGTATGTGTATGTGTGTGTAAGCATGTGTGTTTGTGTCTGTGTGCCGTTATGAGTGTGTGGGTAGTTGTGTGTATGAGTGTTTGTGTGTGGTGGGGAATGTGTATGTGTGTGTAGGCATATGTGTTTGTGTCTGTGTGCAGGCATGAGTGTGATGAGTGTGTGGGTAGTCGTGTGTAGGTGTGTGTGTATGTGTCTGTATGTGTAGGTATCTGTATGTATGCGTAGGTGTATGTATGTATTTATTTGAGTGTGTGTATGTGTGTGTAGGTGTATGTATTTGTGTGTGCGTGTGTGTGTGTGTAGTTGTGTATGTATGCGTGTGTGTGTAGTTGTGTGTGTGTAGCATATGGATGCAACCTGGAGACGGTTTTCGCTATAGGAGCAGCATCGTGAGGAGCCGGTCGACGGTGGTGCTGCAGAGGGTGCTGGCGGGAAAATAAAATGATAGCTAATCAAAACAGTTAAATGAAAGCAATAAGCAATCGTGATTGCTCAAAAAGAAGCTGCTAGATTTCATTAATGTAGATCCATCTACAGAGCTACTTTGAGATTTGGCTTGTAACAAGCAACTTGATGTCACAATGACACCTAATAATGATGATACCTCAAACGGACTCGTTTGAACTGTGCAAGTAATGTGATTGCTGAGAATAAAACTACAGATGACGACATTGCAAGGTCTAAGAACTGCGGATTAACAAAAAAGTAGATCATGAAGCTGAAGAGGGGATTAAATTGGGGATAGTAATCAACAAAGAGGAAATTAATTGCTCGTCTAGTCGTGAGTTGGGGGTTCATTCAACTCGATTTTGTTCGATTCTATAGAATTCTAGTAGCGTAGACAGAAATTTCCTCCTCGGTGGGGAAAAGGAAATTTCTGCATGCGTGAATTAGTATATACTATCGATAGTATACGATTCGATTGAATTCTGTTGAGGTTGAATGGGTTGTTCGTTTCGAAATTTGCAAAGCACTTTGATGGGTATATAGATAAATAGATAGCATCTAGTCGTTATGAAATATTAATACTATGTAAAAAGCAGTGTCACGTCTGGGGACTACCTTTATTTATGTTGAAATAACTCAGCTAATTTTTGTTTAAGGTCTGAACCAAATATCTCTTTTTAAAATAAATGTAAACCTGGGGATTTCAATTGTAACAGAGTTCAATCGAACCGAATACGATCAATTCTGTCTACCAGCCGTGCAGAAAGAAATACCCCCCCCCCCCTTCCGAACACTTGTTATAACCAGGGGTTACAGACGAGTGAATATATTCCCTCTAAGGTGAAAGCATGGTGCCTGAAGGTGCACTGCATGCCAGGAAATAAAGCACAGGAGCCGAAACAGCATGCAATCGCAGAAAGACTATCTGCGCATGTGCTTTCGCCTTAGACATACATTCAACCACTTCAATATGGCGGACAAATGATGATTGCGTTTATGTGTCTTTCACATTGAATGAAGTACATTATTGGATTAAAACACAACTTTTCTAGGATTAATTGTCCAAAATTACAAGTAAGTACAGCTTTTGATCACTTTGTAGCTTTTAGGGCTTTCAAACATAGTTAAAAGTGTTTAAAAAATCACATTTATTACTTTTCAGTTTCCGTTGTTTAGTTTCAGTTGACCGTTATTATCGTGAAATATCCATCATTCAAAACGCTACTAAAAATATCTCTCATTATTTTCTTGAGTACGCGATAAGCAGCTTTTATTAATCACCAAAAAAAGAAAAAAAAATACCGGCAATTAGATTATCAATAATCAACAAGTGAAAACCTTAATAAAAATGATTCTCGTGCTTCGTAGATTACAACATAAAGCTAGTGAAAAAAAAATCTCTCTCAGTGTAGCTCTTTTTTTTTTTTTTTTTTGCTTTTTCATTCAAGTGAATCATTTCCTGTTAGCGGTTAATGTCTCGATGGCGTCATAAATTTCTTTTGGTTTTTTAAAAGTCGAAAAACTTCATGAACATTTTATTTTGTTACTCTTAATTAACGTTTATGAAACGATTTTGTTTTTCCGTAACTGTAATATCCCAGAATATTTTTGGCTCTTCATGTAAATAATTCTTAAGTACAGCTATGTTTTAGTAAATAATTACTCGTCTAAATAAAATTTATTTAAATAATTACTCGTCTTTAAATTACTCGTCTTTAATTTGTGACAGATCTTTGACGAAGGGACTGACGACTGCCCCGTAATTTTACGGTCAACGCAACTTAAATTTACTGTAATTTTTTACAATTACAGTCAATGCGCTGTTTCCTCGAAGAAGGGCTCCTACCGTATAATTTTATGGCCAATGCTCCTAAATTTACGGATATTTCTTAGAGTGCAAGTAAAGAGGTAGATATTTATCGTTTTATTAATTTTTAACATTACTTTTTGTAAAAAAGGAAAAAAAATCATCAGAACTCTGAAATTTTTCACATGTTTTTAACGGGCCACAGATTTATTATTATTAATATTTTTTATTTTATGAATTTTTAAGAAAACGATAAAGAGTTCACTGGTCCGCAAAGTTTTTCATTTGCTTTTACTGCGCCCGTGGTTCAAAAGAGGTTGAGAAATACTGAGTTAGAGCACGATCAGATGAATTAAAGCAATGAGCACTTCTTAACTATGTTGAAAACTCTGAAATATAATCCAATGCTGTACTTACATATTTTATTTATTTCCAGTACCGAGTTCAATGTGAAAAATGTCCAAAAAGTAAAATGTCATAAATCAAAACAAAACTAAAAAAAATAAATTACACAACTGTATTCAAAAACGCACACAGTATTGGGGAGGGGGGATGTATAGTAAGGGTGCCATTTCTCTCTCCGAAGGTTCCGGTTCCTTTTTTTTCATTCCGGCTGTCTATTTTTTAAAAGGTGCCTGTTTTTCATCCGATTTAGAGGTGCCATTTTGGTCCCGTATTGGGTGCCGCTGGTGGACAGGCGCTTCTCCCCTGAAAGGTGCCGAATGCATCCTGTAGTTTTAACAGTGAAGGAAATTTCTCGCTACATTTCTGGTAGGTTATATATATATATATATATATATATATATATATATATATATATATATATATATATATATATATATAACAGTCCAGTCACATTAATGTGACCACCACGTACTTTCCACGTCAGAGTTAAATAACCAATCACAGAAGGCAGGTGGCAGCACAGGGCAGTTAAGCGTATATAGAGGGTGTGTGAGGGCTTCGGAAAAGCATTTCAATCGTTGGCGTAATGCAGAAACGAAGCGATTTATCCGGCGTCCAAAAGGGCATGATCATTGGCTTTCGGCCCAAGGGTGGAAGCATTTCCGAAACGGCTGAGTTTGTGAACTGTTCGCGTGCCGCCGTGGTAAAAGTGTACCGTGCATGGCAAAATGGGACTGTCCAAAATCAGCGATGTGGCAAATGTGGTGCACCACGGGCCATAGATGACAGAGGCGAACGACGGTTGCGGAGATGCGTTCGGGCAGATAGACGGGCTACCGTTGATCAACTGACCACCAAAATGAACCAAGGGGCTATTAAAAGTGTCTCCCAAACTACTATTCAGCGAACATTGCTGTGTCTGGGCCTCCGAAGCAGACGCCTGGTTCGTGCACCTATGCTGACTGCTGTTCATCGACGACGAAGGCTAGAATTTGCACGCCAGTACAGCAGCTGCACGTCCATGTACTCGCTTCGGCAGTACATATACTAAAATTGGAACGATACAGAGCTGCACGTCCACTGAGTGGCGACAGGTAGCGTTTTCAGATGAATCGCGTTTTATACTCCATCGGACAGATGGACGTTGGCGTATAAGGCGTGAAACCTCTGAAAGGAACCACCCTGCAACCATTGCCGGAACGGTCCAAGCTGGAGGCGGGAGCATTATGGTCTAGGGAATGTTTTCCTGGCATTCTCTGGGTTCACTGATCATTGTGGAAGGCACGAATTATCAATACAAGTACGCATCTGTCCTTGCGGTCCACCCCTACATGCGCATTGTTTTTCCTCAGGATGATGGCATCTTTCAGCAGGACAATGCGAGGGGCCATACAGCTGCCAGTGTACGTATGTGGTTCGAAGATTACCAGGATGAGTTTACCGTCCTCCCCTGGCCAGCAAACTAACCTGACTTAAACCCAATCGAGCATCTGTGGGACCATCTCGATCGAGTTGTTCGCGCCATGGATCCTCAACAGCGTAATCTAGCCACGGCATTAGAGTCGGCATGGCTCAACATCCCAGAGAGCACCTTCAGGGACCTAAGTGACTCTCTTCCTGCACGTCTCGCAGCAGTCCGCTCTGCGAACGGTGGTTATTCTGGTGGCTTTTGACAGTTGGTCACATTAATGTGACTGGACTGTGTGTGTATATATATATATATTAGGGTGGTCCTTATTTATATGTTAAAAAAATTGAAATTCAACAAGTGATGCCCCCTAGTTTTGGGACACTATAATAAAAAGTAACGTGTGCAAAATTTGAAATCGATCGGTCAGTAATAACACGTGCCCATATCCCGTTGAAAATTTACTTTTACAAATTTTCCCACAAATCTTCGAATTTTTATTTCAGACCCAGTACATCGTTTCTCCTAGGTTTGTAAAATATTTTAACAGTGAGGTAGTACTAAAATTAATCTTTTTAATTACTTTATATCATCTAAAGATTTTACGTTGAATGAAAATGAAATAATGCTTTAGAAACTTCCCTTAGTCGTACACTTTTCTCAATGTATCACGATAGTGTGTATTTTTTCCCGATATTCTTTTGGGAGGTCTGTAAAATAAATTGTTTTTGTGACTCATATTTGGTAAATTAGCTGTGAAATTCTTCGATTAATATATTGTGCTAATCTTTCAGTTGTATCATTCACAATTTTCAGTATTTTAACGATCTCTCTTTCCTTTAAATAGCTCCCTTCATTTTGCCGTGAATCAGGATCAAATAGGAAAAAATCTTTTAGTATTTGTAACTTATCAAACAGTTTTATTGACTCATAATTGATTCTATAAAGAGGAAGATCTTTACTAAGAAAGTATTCCAAATCATCTACTGTTATCTGAAATTTGTTAAACAGTCATCAGACACGTCTTCCTTATCACAAGCATTTTTTGGACTAGTCTTTTCCTATCTTAAAAGTTAATTTCTTCATCTAGTAAGTACAAAGCTACAAGTTTATCCCCTAAATACCGCAAGTGATTTATGAATTTTCCAACGCCGCAACATCCCCCATATGAAAAAGAATAAACCAATCAAAAGGATATCCATGAAATACACCGCCAGCTCAGTCAAGGACTGCAAATTCGTGCTTATTAGCACTCAACCCGGCATAGGATTAACTGAGCTGGAGGCGGAAAACCTCTTAAGGAAGCCAAGAGTGCCAAACAAACTGGTAGCTAATATAGAATTAGCACAGACCAGACGAGTGACCGAAACAATGGTTCGGTTCAACTCGAATGTTGCAGGCAAGGCAGGTATATTCAGTAAGTTACCGCCCTATAACCAGGGCTAAGGCAGAAATACGTGAAATACACCGCCAGCTCAGTCAATTCCAGCCGAGGACTGCAGTTTCGTGCTTGGCTTCCTTAAGAGGTTTTCCGCCTCCAGCTCAGTTAATCCTATGCCGATGAGGCTGATGAGTGCTAATAAGCACGAAACTGCAGTCCTCGGCTGGAATTGACAGAGCTGGCGGTGTATTTCATGTATTTCTGCCTTAGCCCTGGTTCTAGGGCGGTAACTTACTGAAAAGGATATCGTTTAAAAAAATGGTAAAGGTAAAAACAGTTCTCTGAATAAGCGGAAATTACTCATCCCTAAATATGTAAAATAAACACATTCTTTAACTAAAATGACTAAAACAGTAATGAGAAAAACAATTCTTTGCAATTTGGAATGTTTTGCCAAACAAACAAAAAAAACAATAAATTACATTAACAGTAGCTTTAAAATGTAAACATATGATCACGCAACTCTATTGTTTATAGCCAAAGTCGCCAAGCTACCACGTTACTGCAATCCAGCCGATCAGTGAGCGAAGCTAACTCTGACCGATTAGCGGTCCTATTTTTGAACGAAAACTTTCAAAACTTCATATATTGCCTAATTTGTTCTTTCTACCAAAGATGAAGATCTTCATTGCACTGATCTTTTGTGTCCAGAACTACACTGTTGTAATTCTTCTGAACGAAAATAAAATTTATTTCGTCTTTAAATTCCATCATCTTTTCCTTTAATAATGTACTGATTAGTTAGATAATCCTTAAAGTATTCTTGACATTGGTGCCAAAACTCAGATGGATTTGGGCCGAGAAACAAATGTTGCTAGGTACGGTACTTTCTGATCATTTGGCTAGGAAAACCTATAACACCGATCTGGTCACATGGTTCAACTACGACGACAGAACAGACGTTTTACGTGAACCTTCCAGTACTTTACTTTAAAATATATCTCGGGACCTAAATTCGTTGCTTTTAAGAAATGTGAAAAAGCTTCACTTTCTCTCTCTCTCTACGTTTTATCTAATCTCAATTGACATATCACAGTAGGAAATTTCATTACAAAAAGCAGAGCTAGCTTTCTTATTGTCCTTTGGCAACGGGTTAAAAATTTATTTAAGTTCTCGCTCAACAATAGGTTAAAATTAATATTAATCATTTGGGAGATATAACCATCCTATGTTTAAATTAAATAATTAATTATGAAAAACGTTTCCGATTCGATCCATCGCGCTTCGAAACCATGTTTGCCACAACATGATTACACACAAAAAATTTGATCAAAATCGGCCCAGCCGTTTAAAAGCCTTATGATGACAAAAATTCGCACAGAAGATTATATATATATATATATATATATATATATATATATATATATATATATATATATATATATATATATATTTATATATATATATATATATATATATATATATATAACGCTTATGCGTGGCGCAAAACGAGCCTTTATTTCTTTCTCTCCGTTGGCAACGATCCGCTTTGTTTACGATCGCTGTTTACAAGTGCTGCAGACTCGCTTCTAGCGTTAGATGTCTAGCGTTAGAATTTCGATTTTTGAATGAGTGTTTTCGATCACTTGAATATAATTTAAAAAGAAAAGAGCAGTGTGCTTGGGAGTCTTTAGATGAAAGATTTAAACGCTGATCGGTAAGAAATGCTGCCGATAGGATTAGGCGCGCAAACGCACGCCGTGAACCGCGAATTGCAAATCGAGTGAGTTCTGTAAGTGTTATCAAACATATTTCCAGTATAATCATGCACTTTACCGGAGAATAGAGTTGAAATGACAGTGATGGTAATGAAACTGGAGAAAAATATTATTTTATTTAAAAAAAATGCTAATAATAACACTGATACTTATCCTCGAATGCCACTTATTTTATCCGATAGTAACGTGCCTTTTAAATTCAAACGTGAACAATTTCCTGTTAGATTAGCCTTCCCCTAATAACTATAAATAACGCTCAGAGTCTAACTTTTGATAAAAATTTTTTAGATTTGACAAAACCACTTTTCAAGATTATATGTAAGGCAGATGACAGATATGTAAGGCATTCAAGAGTCATAGTATCTGAAAACCCAGAAATTTTCTATCGTGTAGGCAGAGAAGTATTATGATTTTCTTCTCTTTTTTTTTTTGAAATCCTTTGCAAAGTTAATCTTGATGTCGAAAGGTTTTTCCCTTAACCATAGTGCTTACAAAAATTAAAGTTCCCTGCTTACAAGAGCTGCAGAGTCGGAGGAAAAATGTCTTACTCTGACTACAGAATTTTTAGAGACTACGACTCCTTTACCCAAAATTAGTCTCACTCTGGCTGTGACTCCTCAAATATTGGGAGAGCTGCGAATTTTGACAGAAAATTACTGACTCCGTCTCTTGAAATTTTAAACCTTCGACTCTGACTCCTTTACCGTAAAACCATTCCGACTCCACAGCCCTGCTATAGCTTACCGCAAAAAGAAGGTGGATGACCTTTATGCAAAAACATCATTTGTAATAGGCTGTTTGTTATTATTTTGGAATAGATAGGATTAGCGAGACCATGCCTCTTACTATTTGGTGCTTTCTGGAAGATTCTAAGTATTACAAATGATGTTTCCCTTCAAGGTCATCCGCCTTCTTTTCGTGGTCAAGCTTAACTAACTGCAACCTGTAAATACTGAATTTTTTTTTGCAACCACATTTTTTTATATACAGTGAAGCACCGCTTATACGTTTTTAAAGGGACTATGAAAAAAGCGTACAGATGAAAAAATGTATAATTTGTAAAGAAAATGTATATTAGACCCTCCAGGGACAATTTAAAAAACGTATAATTGATAAAAACGAATAGAAGAGAAACGTATAAACCGTGCTTCACTGTATTATGCTATTCCACATAGACTAAATGAATTTCTTGGACAATTCTCATTGCAAAATATGTCACTTACTTTTGCAATGCATTGAAGTTAAGAACTGAACAACAATGACAAAGTAAAGCAACAAATTGAATCGTGAAGACCTGAAGAGCAAAACATTTCACATACTTTTGCAATGGCATTGATGTTAAGAACTGAGCCACGGTGGCAAAGTAAAGCAACAAATTTGGAAACCTGATTTTACTGCTAATATGTTTTCACAAAATCATTTTGACCATCTGCTTTATTTATAGTCATTAGGAAGGCTAATCTAAAAGGAAATTGTTTACGTTTGAATTTAAAAGGCATATTGCTATCGAATGAAATAAATGGTATCCGAGGTATGAGAAATATTAGCGTTATATAATAATCATTTTTTTTTTTTTTGCTACAATAATATTTTTCTGCAGTTTTATAATTATCAGTCTTAGGTCAACCCTTTTCCTCCAGTAAAGTGCATGATTAGTCCGTAAATGTATTCGGAAACACTTGCAAAATTCTCTCGATTTGAAGACGGTATAAATTTGTGCACCTTAGCATATCGGCAGCATTTCTGACCAATCTGCGTTCAGATCTTTCATCAAAAGACTCCGTAGCCCACTGCTCTCTTCTTCCTAAGTTATATTCAAGTGCTCTGAAGCCCAGAGGCTCACTGGTAGCCCTTCCACGCTGCAGGTCCGGGTTCGATCTCCGGGTTGGGCATGATTGATTCAGCTGTTCATTCCTTCAGTGGGTCGATAAAATAAGTTCCAAGTATGCTTGGGAACTAAACACCGGGGGTTCCGCGTTAGGCTGACCTCTTAACCGGAACATCTGCCAACCCCAGAGCCCTTGGTTAGAAGGAGTGAGATTGGTACAGTAGGCCTTGGCCCTCATAAGCTGTCGTGCCATTGGATTTGGTTTCTTGACTTTTAAAACACTCATTCTAACATTTTTTTTTACTAAATCACTGCTTTCAGAGAATGTCAGAAGTTGCTTGCTCTTTGCAACTGTTAGACATTTTGAAACACATATATACACATATTTTGACACTGAACATAGTATAGTTAATGACTATGAAATGTTTTTAAGTGTGTTAACATTGTGGGGTTTTTTTTTTCGCTGCAATTTCTTTTGCATTCAGTAAATGAAAGAAAGAAAGATTATGTTATGTTTGTAATTTTAGTACAAAAATGTTCCTTTGCATACTTCTCTCAAAAGATAATGGTATTGCAAACTTTTGCTTTATAATAATCCAATGCACGAGTTGCATGTCAAAGTAATTGTCCCCTTTTAAATGTATGAAAATCATAAGTGTTATGATATTCATATTAAGAAAAGAAAAACTACGTTTTCTTGATACAGATAAAGCTAGACCAATATTTGGTGACCGGTGAGCGAGCGTAGCGAGCTCGGATCGCGTAGCGATCCGAAGGAACTGCGTAAGCAGTTCCGGGGGTTGGCGAGCGTTAGGGAGCAGGGGGCGATAGCCCCCTAGTATATATATATATATACACTAGAAAACCCGACAACTTTGTACAAACTTTGTAAATTGAATAGTTAAAAATTTTTAATAAACAATCAAGTGTTTGAACCGTTTTGTTGAAACAAATAAGTGAAAAAAAAAAAATGTTTTAAGCAGCTATGATGTCAGAATGCGTATATTTATTACAACTTGATTTATCTAATGACCACTGAGCGGTTGTTTCATTAAATATTTTTTCTCCCGTACTTGATGGTTTGTTCCTTCAGCCATACTCAAATTATAAAAAGCGTCCTCAGATATTAAGTGTAAAAATCTAACTACCCATCTAGAACAAACGGGAAATCCCGCTGCAACATCCCCCACATGAAAAAGAATAAAACAATCGAAAGGCTATCGTTTACAAAAATGATAAAGGTAGATGCAGTTCTCTGAATAAGCGGAAATCACTCATCCCCTCCCCCCCCCCCCTTCCCCGATGTAAAATAAACACATAATTCAACTAAAAAAAAGCTATAAAAGCTCTTTAAAAACGAAAAACAATTCTTTGCAATTTGAAATATTTCGCCAAATAAACAAAAAATACAATAAATTACATTAATAATAGCTTTAAAATGTAAACAAATGATCACGCAAATCTATAGTTTATAGCCAAAGTCGCCAAGCCACCACGTTACTGTAATCCGGCCCATCACTGAGCGAAGCCAAATCCGACCGATTAGCCGTCCGATCTTTTGAACGAAAATTTTTTTAACTTTATATATTGCCTAATTTGTTCTTTCCACCAAAGATAAAGATCTTCCACTGCATTGATTTTTTATCTACAGAACTACCCTGTTGTAATTTATCTAGAGGAAATTAAAATTTATTTCATCTTTAAGTTCCATCATCTTTTCCTTAAATAATGTTAGTAAGTTAGATAATCCTTACAGTATTCTTGACATGGGTGCTAAAACTCAGATGGATTTGACCCGAGAAAAAAATGTTGCTAGATACGGTACTTTCTGATCATTTGGTTCGGAAAACCTACAGCGCCGATCCGGTCACATGGTTCAACTACGACGACAGAACACACGTTTTGCATGAACCTTCCAGTACTTTAGTTTGAAATATATCACGGGTCCTAAAATCGTTGTTTTCAAGAAATGAAGGCTTCACATTCTCTCTACGTTTTATCTGTTCTCAATTGACATATCACAGTAGGAAATTTCATTACAAAAAGCAGAGTTGGCTTTCTTATTGTCCTTTGGCAACGGGTTAAATATTTATTTCAGTTCTCGCTCAACGATAGGTTAAAATGAATATTAATCATTTGGGAGAAATAACCATCCAATGTTTAAACTAATTAATTAATTAACAAAAACGTTTCCGATTCGATCGATCGTGCTTCGACACACTTAATTACACACAACAAATTTGATCAAAATCGGCCCAGCCGTTTAAAAGCCTTATGGTGACAAACGTCCGCACAGAAGATTTTTATATAATAAGATATACAGGTAGTTATCAAAATAATGGAAACACGTGTGAAATAAAGTGACATTTTTGAATGTGCTTCGTAAGTCATAAAGAATAAAACTTAATATCTGTGTTTTTTATAAATAGCAATGTACACCTTCTGGTAGCATATGATGGCTTAATTGAAGTTCTGGACGTCTTGGATTCTTTTCAAGCGCGTGAGGTGTCGGACCTCGCAAATTTTAAAAGAGGCCAAATTGTTGGAGCGCGTCTAGCTGGAGCAAGTGTAACTGAAACTTCTCAACTTTTTGGCCTTTCTAGAGGTACAGTATCTAAAGTCATGACTGTATACACACAGCGTAGTAAGACAAGCTCCGGCAAAGCAAAATAGTGGGCGGAAAGATAAGTTCAAAGAAAGAAACCGACGGGTATTGCAGCGGATTGTAATGTCTAAAAAATGAACAACAGCAGCAAAAGTGACCACAACTCTCAATTACTATCGGGATTCTCCAGTGTGAGTGATTACAGTCAGAAGGCACCTTTATTAACAGAACAATTACGACAGGGTAGCGATTCCCAATATACCTGTCACAGAGTTTTTCCATTATTTTGATAAACACCTGTATATATATATATATATATATATTTAATGTTTTTTTTATTATTTATTTATTTTTTTTTTTGAGCAATCACGATTGCTAATTGTTCTCATTTGACTGTTTTTGGCGTTACGGTGATTTTATTTTCCCGCCCGCACCCTCTGTAGCATCACCGTCGATCGGCTCCTCACGATGCTCCTCCTATAGCGAAAACCGTCTCCAGGTTGCGTCCATATCCTACACACACGCATACATACACACACCTACAAACTCGCACACCTACGTGCACACACCTACACATACGCACACTCCTACACACACATACACACACTCATGCCTGCGCACAGACATAAACACACATGCTTAAACACACACACACACACACGAATGCCTACACACACACGAACGCCTACACTCACAGCACTGCATACACAACACGCACACACATGCATGCATACACTCACACACATGCACCTGCACACATGCGCCTACACAAACACACACACATGCGCCTTCACAAACACACGCGCATACATACACACACACGCTCGTGATTGCGAAAAACATAATTTGAATTCAGGATGCCAAAAATTCAAATTTATATTTATATATATATATATATATATATATATATATATATATATAAATCTTTTTTTTTTTGAAGATGCCAGACATCTACTGTTCAGTTTTCGATTTTGAGTTTGGTGCCTCACTGTTTTCCTTCCCTTCCACATTTTTCAGGGGTCTCTTGAACTGCTATGCTTGTGTGAAGGACGAACAGAAGAAAAAATCTCGAAGTTTGTTTTATAGTATCAAACACAGATTGTGGAGGTGAGTAGAACTTGCTGTAGAAATGAGTGAAAGAGTTAAGGATACGTTTTTCAAAATAAAAAAAAAATCCTAATTTGTTTTCCAAATGACATATAAAGAAAGAACAATGTAATTTAAAATAAAACTTCCACAGAAACATTACTTTCCATTTTTAGCTAAAAATTTGTAATTTTTTGATGAAATAATGAATTATTCTGTTCATTTAAATATTTTAAAAAACAATTTTAAACAATTAGCCCAAAATTTGGTAATCGGAAACAACTTTGTTTTTTATCAAAATAACGATAAGAAGCACACGTTTGCATTTGGTGCCTCAAAAATTGTCCTTATAAGCTTAGAAATATCTCCTCAATCACTAGATTTAAACTTAATGGAACATATTTGGAGATATCTAGTAGCTAGATTACGAAAATACACCATTGAAACGAAAAGCGAACTAGAAACAGCAAGACTCGAAGTGCGGCTGAACACTTACTCAGAAATTGCACACAAAAAAAAAAAAAAAAAAAAAAAAAAAAGAAAGAAAGAAAAAAAAAAAAAACAATGAAATCTGAAAAGCTGTTGTTGATACTGCATGATATTCAATTAAATAATAACTTTGTAGAAAGTTAGTTTATTTACTAATTTTTTGATTTTTTCAAAGTGTACAAAGACTTTTGTGGGATAAAACTTCCGGCAATTTTTGATTTTTGATTTTTTTAAAATTATGTTTTAATGTTTTATTAAAAATTTTCGTGTATTTTTATTAAGAATAGATCGTAGATCTTATAATAAAATACCTATTCCGAAATATTAATTCTAACCAATAGATAATTGCCTATTTCATTGAAAGTCGTAGGTGTACGAACACTTTTGGGAGCCACTGTACATTCATTATTGTGCTTTCTGGTATTTTAATTAGGTATGTGTTATTACTAATTTTTTTCATTAATTAATGCTAAATAACACAGGGCAACAGTGATTTTGGTGCTGGGATTTTCGGAACTGATTTCGTATGAATTTGGTACCCTGAGTTCAAATATGACATCAGTTTTTGCCCAGAAGCTCTAATTTCTAAGATATAACATTTAAATATACATAAAACAGGTTTAAGTTACATCTATAGATCAAGTAAAACAGAAAACAGGCATTTTTTATTTCTATTTCATTGTACAAATAATAAGAGATTGATTACCAAACAGTCCAATTGGGCTCTTGGACATGGGTCCCTAATTTTTAATAGCCTCAAAATGACTAAAATTGTAGTAGTCTTACTTAAAAAAACTTTACCTTAATTTTCTTTCATTTTCTTAAGTTTTCTTCTATATTTATTTACCTTTTTTACGTGTACTTAAGTATGGGATACTCTGCCTCCCAAGAAATATTTTTAACTAGTGGTAAAACACCTCAACACCCCTGAAATGGTGGTTCCCCATTAATGTTTATTTATAAGGTTTGACTTCAGAGGACCGCCCAAAAAATGCTTATTTCGGGTCACCCGCTATATTAATCAGGCCCAGAAAAATATTGTATACAAAGATCCAGCTTATCACACATCGCGCGAAACGAATATATGCAAGCCAAGAACTTACAAATTGACCTTAACTTGTTGACGCGTTGTTACTAAACTTGTCAAACTTTTACTGCATCTGGAGAATTTTCTTTTAAGTAACTAGATTGCAGGATGACAATAGGGTAAATATGCGAGAAGCAATCCCTGTTTAAGAAGCCTACACTTGCTTTAGAAGTGCGCAAAATGTAGTTAAAACTGCACATTTTGGGTAAAACAGCAGCACTTATCTAAAAAAGTAGAGCTGCTAGAGAAAAACTAATTTTATATTTCGATTTAGAGCCCCGAACATATCTAAAATCAGTTCTCAAATTCTGGGCACCAAAGAAAAAAAATTTTTTTTGTTGCCCTGTGTAATTATTCAACGGTTTTTTTTAATGTTTTTTCCCCCACAAGCGATAAAATCAACAGAATGTTTGAATGCGTGTTGGAGTGTGATATGTGAATAGTGGTCTTTCAATCCTGCACCCCCCTCCCCCTTGAGAAAATCCTGTGTGAGCCACTGATTAAAAAACCCAATTGTTTGAAAAAATCGTTGCCCTACGAGAGTAATATTAATATCAAAAGAGATAGTAATATTAAGTATTAGTATTAAATATAGTTAAGTAATAGTATTTAACAGAGTAATATTAATATCATGAGAATTTTGAATGAATTTCTTTCCATCAAACATGAAGTTCACTATCATTTGCTCCAGTAGTCGTTTTACTATCTTACGCAAATAATAATAAAAAACGGGGCCAAAGTGAGGAGGCCCATAGGATTTTTATCACGAGTTACTTGTATGGCTGTGAAATATAAACTAGTTGGGGAAACTGTTGATGTCTTGAATATTATTATCATCGAACATCAAACAATTAATCAGAAGGTTGAATAAATAAAAATATTAAGCCGCAGAATTAAAAAACATAAATATATACTTTTATTTACAATTAATCACCAAAATATCAAGCGCTTTTTTTACTCCAAACTTGTTCCGCTATTTTTTTAAATTCCTATTTATGGAATTCTAAATTGAAAGTTAAAGTTATTATTTTTCTTCTTGCAACGCAACGCCTGCAAGGCTTCGCTCTATCTTTTAGCTCGATGGAAGGTTTTCCTGTCCGTTACAGAAACCATTGATATTTGATCGATTTTAGATCGTTGGTGTTTTTTTTCCTTTGATATGGGGTATTTATATGAAGTTTCGCGATGAAAACATACTATTTCTGAAGTAAATTCACATTAGAAAGAATGAAAAAAATATATTAAAAAAAAAAAAGAAAAAAGAAAATTAACTTGAATTCTGAATTCAAATTATGTTTCTCGCAATCACGAGTTGCAACAGGACCTTGCTCATTGGGGCTATTGTTTAAAGAAACGGCTCCTGTCCCCCCAAGCCTGCCCCTTCTCCTGGGCGGTTACGTGTGTGTAGTTGTGTGTGTGTGTGTGCGTAGACCTGTGTGTATGCACGTAGGCGTGTGTGAATGCACCTAGGCGTGTGTTTATGTGTGTAAAGGCTTGTGTGTGTGTGTGTGTGTGTGTGTGTATGTATGAGCGTGCGTGTACGACATGGACGCCACCGACCACTAGGAAGCAGTGCTCGGAGTCGCGCGTGCAGAAGACGGTGGGCGGCGGTGCTGCAGAGGCCCCTGGTCCCAGCTGAAAAAGGAACCACAACGCCAAGGACGGTCAAGTGAGGACAATAAGCAATCGTGATTGCTCAAAAAAAAAAAAAAAAGAAAAACTGAATGTTAACGGCACCAGTAACAGACAAGGGTCCAGGAACAGACAGTCGTAAGTTTTTATTTAAATAATAAGAACTTCAGGCGGGTAAAACTGATGTTGCTGCGGCCATCCAATACAGTGCAACCATCTAGTGTCATCAGAGTGAATTTTATGAGCCAGTTGGTATTTACAAGGCAGTGGTGGAAGGTTATGAACAGCCACCACGAGGTCCACCGGCGTTTCAAGTTCATTTGAATTTAATGAGGTTTTAGATCTAAAATTAAAAAACTTTTTGAATAGAAAAGGGGAATTCTGTCCATTGCTCATCCTTTCCGCATCTTATCTGTTACTGGGAATCATTGTCGGTGTCTGTTACTGGCGGGTCGGACCTTTTTTTCGAAATTGAACAAATAAAAATAGAATTAACTAAGAGATATAATGGAGGGAGTGAAGAATTTTATTCGTGAAGCCCAGACCCCTAGTCACGTGACAGGGTTTAAAGCTAAGCATTGGAAGAAATCGGGTTTCTTTCACATGTTTCAGGTAGAAGATGCCAACCATTCGTCGTTGATGAGTCACGTGACTTGGGATGTTTGTGTCAGCTTTTGCTAAGCTAATGATAAATACAAATACAAATACAAATGTGACGACCAGCAACAGGCTCTGGGCCCAGCTAGGCTGGTCCTAGTCAATTAATTAGTCCCCAATGAAGATCAATGGCCCTCTTAAAGCTATCCACTCCCTTGCTCATTACCGCCTCTTCCGGTAAGCTATTCCAAGTGCCCACGACCCTGCTAAAGTAGTAGTTTTTCCTGATTTCCAAGTTAGCCTGAGATTTAAATAGCTTAAAACAATGACCCCTTGTCCTGCTTTCCCCGCAAAAATTTAATCCATTTACATCTTTCATTTTGATAAATTTAAATAACTGAATCATGTCCCCTCTGACTCTCCTTTGCTCCAGGCTATACATGTTAAGCCTATTAAGTCTGGTATCATAATCTAAATCTGAGAGTCCCCTTACTAATTTAGTTACCCTTCTTTGAACCCTTTCCAATACGAAAATATCTTTCTTCAGATAAGGCGACCAAAACTGAACAGCATACTCCAAATGAGGTCTTACTAAACTCCTATATAAAGGCAGAAGAACTTTCTTAGATTTGTTTGAAATAGATCTCTTGATGAACCCAAGCATTTTGTTGGCTTTGTTACTAGCAATACTGCACTGTTGACTAAACTTGAAGTCCTGATTTATAAGGACACCCAGATCCATAACATTTTCTGCCTGATTTATGACTGAACCCTGTAAATGATATCTCATACGCTTATTTCCATGACCTAAGTGTAGCACTTGACATTTCCCTACATTAACTGCCATACCCCATTTATCTGCCCACTTAGTAATATGATCTAAATCCTCTTGCAGCTGTTTTACTTGTTCTTCATTTTCGACAATCCCCATAACTTTTACATCGTCAGCAAAACAATTCATGCTTCCAGAAATATTTTCATTGATGTCATTCATAAATATAATAAACAAAAGAGGCCCTAAAACTGATCCCTGAGGAACCCCACTTAAAACATCACTCCAATTAGAATGATTTCCTCTCACAACTACTCTTTGCTTCCTACCAGTAAGCCAATTTCTAACCCAAAGTAAAGTTTTTCCTCCTATTCCAATGTCAGCTAACTTGCTGAGAAGAGCAACATGCGGTACCTTGTCAAAAGCTTTTTGAAAGTCAATATAAACAACATCCACACATTTTTTGTCATCTAAAGCTGAGGTAACCTTGTCGTAGAAATGCAATAAATTAGTAGTACAGGATTTACCTTTCCTGAAACCATACTGCAAACTAGTCAACAGACTATTAGTCAGTGGCGGATCCAGCCGATTGTTTTGGGAGGGGCCATCCGAAAGTTTTGAACAAACTCCGAACTCCCCAGAAATTTTATTAAAATGAAGTTTTAAAAACTCGATTTTCGGGGTATGGAGACATTAGGTGAGGGGTGGATTTAGGAATCTCCCTCGAAAATGTTTCAAAATTTAAATTTCCGAGTAATTTTTGAAAATTATGAAACTAAAAACGCATTTTGTTTATTTTTGATGATGTACGGAGAAAGGTCAGGTTTCGGGAGTTGGCCCCAAAATACTTTTTGAAAATAAAGCTTAGAAACCAAAATATTCTGTCATTATACGTTAAGAAGTTAGAAGAGGAGGTGTGCTCTTCTAGCTCTTCAGCTGTCAAACCTAAAAATGCACCTTTAGGTAATGTTAGCTTACATTAAAGGAAGTGTGAAGGTTCTTAGAATCCTTCCTTCCTGGAAATATTTTGCCTTTGAGGCTCTAAAAATTCCATTTTTAACTATATGTATACATATTTTAGAAAGGGGTGGAAAATTCGTGAGCTCTTCCAAAAACCTTCTTTTTAAGCTATCATCACGATATAAACTAGGGAGGGAGGGGGTCCTATTAAAAATCGTTTCTAATTGAAGTCCCAAAAAAATTCATTTAAGTTGCTTTTAAGAAAGTTAAGTGATAAGGGCTGAATAAGCTAGTTTCCGTTGACATTTTTTCCAAATAAAAGACTTAAAATGCAATTTTTTGTTGCATTTGTGAAAGGGCATAGGAAAGGGGAGTTCTCCCCCTAGTTCCGAAATTAAAGCCATAAAAACGAAAATTTCGGCTCTCTTTGTTCTTGTGAACAATAGGTATACTCTGAGAATAGCAGCATTTAGAGATCGTCCAAGTGTCTGTAGTTTGAATCGAGAAATGATGTAAAAGATGGAGAAAAATTTTGGAAATAAAAGTTTTGTTTTGAATATAGGGATATAATTTATCTCCCAATTAAGGCCTACACTTCTTTTTCCGTAAAACACATGTGCTAAATTTTGTTACCTTCTCATAATATTTTTTTTGTTAAAAAAAATTCCTACAATCACAAGGCTTTGGGAGGGGCCATGGCCCCCATGGCCCCCCTCTAGATCCGCCCCTGCTATTAGTCTCTAAGAACATCATGATCTTAATTTTGATCAAAGTTTCGAAAATCTTACAGATCATCGAAGTCAAACTTACAGGTCTATAATTCCCAGCAAGACCTTTAGACCCCTTCTTGAAGAGTGGCGTTATGTTAGCCAGCTTCCAGTCCTCTGGCACCGTCCCCGAGTTATAAGAAGCATTGAAAATATTCAAAATAACATCCACTAATTCCTCTGCACATTCAACTAAAATTTTTGGATAAATATTATCTGGTCCCGGAGCTTTAGTTGCTTTAATCTTTTTCAAATGAAATAAAACCTCCTCCCTGGAAAATACAAAATCCTCAAGCTGTATAATAGCTTGTGTCTTGTTAGTGTCAACTGTTGAGATACAGTTATCGTTAAACACATTGGAAAAAAAGTTATTCAGAACATTTGCAATATCCCTATCGTTTTGGATTAAATTTCCATACTCATCAACCAAAGGCCCAATTTGACTGTTTCGAGCTTTCCCAGAATTAGCGTAAGCAAAAAACCTCTTAGGGTTCCCATCAATGTCATCTGCCAGCCTTTGCTCCAATTCCCTTTTCTGAATCCGTACCAAATACTTAAAATTTCGCCTTGCCTTACCATACTGGAGCCTCTCCGCACTCTGACCAGTTTCTTTAAACTTACGAAAAGTGGCTTGCTTATAATTAAGAGCTTCTTTAGTCTCCCTGGAGAACCACATGGGCCAAATTTTGGTATTAACACCTTTTCTCCTAAATGGAACATAGTCCCCAACGGTTTTAGCAAGTTTATCCTTAAATTCCGTCCACTGCTGATCTACGTCGCTATTTTCCAACCCTGACGAAAAAACCTCTTTCAAGCTCTGCCTAAGTGCAACAAAATCAGTGTTTCTGAAATTGGGCACAAACCTAAAATTATCATCTTTGCACACTTCAAATTTAACCCGGAATCTAATGCTGTTATGATCACTATCTCCAATATGCTCCCCTACACTCAACCCCTGAACAAAACTACCTATGTCACAAAAAACTAGATCCAAAATTGCCTCCTCTCGAGTTCCCTGAGTTACAACTTGATTTAAGAAACAGTCACCAATTACTTTTAAAAATTCCTCTTCTTTGCCATTACCAGGATAAAAATTATTCCAATCAATACCCGGAAAATTGAAATCCCCCATTATGATAACGGATCCCTTACTGGACATGTCACTAATAATACGGTACATCTGCTCATCTTGTCCCTGGTTTGAATTAGGTGGCCTATAAATGTTTCCAAAGCGTAGCTTTTTGCCCTTACTGCTCATCAACTCCAGCCAAACCATATCAATATCAGTAGGCTTATCATTTATGACCAATTCATTGCAAATAAAATTGTCTCTAACATAAAATAAAACCCCACCACCTCTTTTACCTACTCTATCCTGTCTGAACAAATTATACCCAGCAATATGTAATAACTCTGCATCAGATTCGGTAGCCCATGTCTCAGTAATTCCAATAACATCCAACTTCTCATCCATAACTATGCTTTTCAATTCATCCATCTTGTTCCTAATACTGCGAGCATTGGTATAGAAAACTTTAAGCATGCCTAAGTTGCTTTTATTTAACACCTTGAAATTTCTTAAATTACAATTGTTAACATTACTACTCTTGTGATGACTAAGGTGATAAGGTGCCGTTACCCTACTGCAGATGAACATTGCTCTAAAAGGTTTTGTAAAAAAATATTTTGTTCTTTGAACAACATCGATGCTAGGCATAAAATTCGAAGTCAGTAAAAAACAATCGATAAAATCATGCTTAACTATAATTTAAATTTTAAATCTAAATTGAAATGGACCCAAATTCTTCAGTACTATTCGCATACATTACATTGATAATAACATATTTGTGTAAAGGTATAAATATTTCTTTTCAACTTGGATAGTGGTTGTTCTGAAAAATACAAACACTATGGTTACACATCACGTTACGTATCTTTTTTCGCCGACTTCAAAAATTATGTTTAAAAATCGTATCGATAGGGTTCGAAAAAATGAAGTTGTTTTTTACTTCGTAGAGCATTTTGCAGCTGCAGTTTTGAAGTACGCTCTATTTTATACTCAAAAATAGTTTTATTGGCGGTAAATTTGTACCTTCAAAGTGTAAAAAATTAAACATTTTTATTTTCAATTTGATTATTAAGAATATGTGCGTTTTTTTTTTTTTTTTTTGTTTTTTTGAGCAATCACGATTGCTTATTGTTCTCACTTGACTGTTTTGATGTGCTATCATTTTATTTTCGAGCCAGCACCCTCTGCAGCACCACCGTCGACCGAGTGTCGCACCTCACGATGCTGCTCTTCTAGCGAAAGCCATCTCCAGGATGCGTCACTTACTTGCCTACACCTACACATAAACCTACACACACATGCATACGCCTACACACACCATGCAGACACCTATACACACACATACATCTACACACACATACACCTACACACACAAAGACATACACACACGCATACATACAGACACGCACACCTACACATACACACAACTACCCACACATACACATACCCCCCCACACACAAACACATATATACACAACTAGCCACACACATACCTACACAAACATACAGAAACCGCCCACGCACAAACAAACATACCCCCCCCCCACTTGCACACACTCGTGATTGCGAAAAACATAATTTGAATTCAAGATGTCAAAGTTCAAATTATTTTTTTTCTCCCTCAGGATTTTGCCCGCATACGCCGCTATTTTGGTTTGTGTCTTTTTAATACGCAGACTGATGTCGGGACCGGCAGCTGGTTCAGATGTCGGACATTTTTTAGACAGTACTTGCAAAGTCGCATGGTGGCAGAATTTTTTATTCATCAACAACTACACAGACTTTGAAAACACGGTAAGTTAAGTGTTAGTTTTACTGAAAATTTCGTGTTTCGTAACACGCTCAGACGTGTTATCACACACGCGTTACCGTAATGTACGTCATTATCTACTTATAATAACTGGTCAGCCATGAAATTCCAAAAATGTGGTATTTCGAATTTCGATCTTTCATTTGTGTCAAGATTAAGATTCTTCTTTCTCCTTCTTTCTTTTTCTTTTTTTAGTGTCAGATTTAGCTTCTGATGAAAGTGAGAAAATTGTGCATTGTTTACTAAGTTTCGTAATAGTTAGCTTTTATGGTTAAAGAATACCTGAAAAAGTTAAATGAAAAAAAAAAAAACGCAGGGTGTCATCCATGGCTGAGTGGTGGAAGCACTTGCTGTTACGCCAGAGGGGTTGTGTGTTTAATCCTCACCACGGGTATTTTTTCTGCCTTACCCTGAGTTACGGTGTTACGGATTCTTTACGATACTCTAGATCAGCGGTTCTCTACCTGTGTTTTCGCGGACCGGCATCGATCTGCCGAGGAATTTAACCGGTCCATAGAGATATTTGCTAGTACATGTTAAAAAGTAAAATCTTACAAAGAAATAAAGAAAAGAAAAACATTTTTATAATAATATCTTATATAACGTTTTTAACCTGAATTTTACGATTAATTTTCGTTCTTTTCTATAATCTTTAAAAAAAGCTATTACTGCTGTATAACTATTGCATTTCTTACTCATCTTATCATTTGAATATTTTTGGGGCCCTTCTTTAGCTCCACGAGGGGCATCGGTGGCCGTATGGTTTCGCCAACTGCTTTGTAAGCAGAGAGGCGCGGGTTCGATTCCCGCTTGTGGCCCTGGGCGTTCCTTCATTCCTATGTAAGGTACATCAGGGTGGGTCGAAAAAAGGAAATTTTTGATAAGCAACTTCTAATAGTAAAAAAAAGTTATGTACTGCCATCCTAAACATGGCAAAAATAATGAAAAAAATTAATATTTATGTCTTCGGATCGCGCATTGGCAGCAAAAATTGAAAAAAAAAAAATGGTCAATTTTCAAATATTTTTATAAAAATCCAAATGTTCAAAATTTTTGTTCAAATCCCATTTGAATGCTTCCTTTTAATAGTCTTTTAATATATCTTTGATAATATTTACATTCCTTTGCAGTTTTTAGTTCGCGCATAAGCCGCAAAGTTACGTGAAATCAACCAAAAATCGACGTTTATAGCTTATTTTGTATATTGCAGTATTTCTTCTTTTACGTTCCAGTTGTGTATTTTTTTACAGTCAATGTGTACTATACAGCTCTTTGCTGTAACTGCAATTACATTATGTTGCATTAACAGCCCAGAACCCACCTCAAGTTGGTGGTTACATGTTCCTCCCTGCAGTTTCCAAGAAAAATGGTTATTGACAGGACTCCTACATTTTACATTGAGGATCGCGAGCATAAAGGTTTTCGCATTAATTCATATCCTGTCTCATCCCAAAACACACTTCCTACGACTCACTAACCAGTTTAATAACCCATTCCACAGCCCGAGTGTAAAAGAGCAAATTTATGGATAAAGCAACAACTGTTTTTCTAAAATTAAATATTATTAACTTAGAAAGAACTCGAAGTTTTGGAAACTGACTTGAAAAGCGAGCAAAAGTACTTAATGAATATTGTAATACAGGAAGGAACTAGTATGTTGTGACCATCACGGAACTTTCTTCTATATTTTTCTTTTTTTTTCTGATCCCTTTCCATACTTGACGAGGAAGCAATATTTCCAACAAAAACAAAATTACACATGTAAAAACTTGACGACCATCTCAATGTCTGAATCATTGCAAAAGCAAAGCAAAGAGCGAAAATTGAAAGTTAGTTTAAAAGCCTTGCTTGAATTAATTACAAATAATTTATTTGTTAAAAAACCTAAGATGGGAACAGTTAAAAGTTTTAAATCATTGAGATAATATTTCCGATCATTTCCATACAATAAAACGTAGCATTACTTCTTGAGATAGGGCACTCAAAATGGAAAAAAAGAACGGGCTTTTGCGTTACCCCCTTTTTAGCTGTTGACACAAAAATAAAATCAGTTCTTATACCCACTAAGGGCTACTTGCCGATAAATTTTTCTTTCATTCCGTTCATTATTTCTTGAGATACAGCAGTCACAATTGACGACAAAAAACGTTCTATAGCTCAACCCCCGTTTGAGTTATTGACACCAAAATTGAATCAGCATCTGTTCCTGTTAATACCAACATGTGGACCAAATTTTGTTTGATTCCGCCAGTTACTTCCTGAGGAATAGCAAGCACGCGTAACTCAAAAAACGTCCCATTGCTCCACCCTCCTTGGAGGAATTCGCGCCAAAAACTAATGGGCACAAGTTCACATAGGGGCACATATGTGTACTAAATTTCGTTCGATTTCATGTGGTAGTTTTTGTTGTAGAGCGGCCACAAAAAACTGGTCACACACAGACGTGACACACATACACACACACATACATACATACACACACACACACATACATACACACACACACACACAGACAGAGACATTTTCCAAAAATGGTCGAAATGGACTCAGCACACCTCAAAACGTTCGAATCCGTCAAAATTCGAAATTCGAAAATTTGCACGAATCCAATACTTTCTTCTATATATTAGATATAGAAGAAAGTAAAAATCACGAGAAATACGCAGACGACAATCTATTATGATTTATCTTTCTTATTGTTGCATTAATAAAGCTTTTTTTGGTCGCAAAAAAAAAAAAATTAACACCTCTTAGAGCGATAGGCGTCAAAATTGAACCAAAGCCTGTTTACATATGGATTCACATATATTCCAAATTTCAACCAGAGCGTAGCATTACTTCTTGAGATAGGGCACTCACAATGGAAAAAAAGAACGGGAGATTGCGCTGCCCCCTTTTTAGCTGTTGACACCAAAATAAAATCAGCTCTTATACCCACTAAGGGATACTTGCCGATAAATTTTTCTTTCATTCCGTTCATTATTTCTTGAGATACAGCAGTCACAATTGACGACCAAAAAACGTTCTATAGCTCAACCCCCGTTTGAGTTATTGACACCAAAATTGAATCAGCACCTGTTCCTGTTAATGGCAACATATGGACCAAATTTTGTTTGATTCCGCCAGTTACTTCCTGAGGAATAGCAAGCACGCGTAACTCAAAAAACGTCCCATTGCTCCACCCCCCTTGGAGGAATTTGCTCCAAAAACCAATGGGCTCAAGTTCACATAGGGGCACATATGTGTACCAAATTTCGTTCGATTTCATGCGGTAGTTTTTGCTGTAGAGCGGCCACAAAACACTGGTCACACACAGACTTGACACACACACACACACACACACACGGACACACACACAGACAGACATTTTCCAAAAAATAGTCGAAATGGACTCAGCACACCTCAAAACGTTCGAATCCGTCAAAATTCGAAATTCGAAAATTTGCACGAATCCAATACTTTCTTCTATATATTGGATATAGAAGAAAGTAAAAATGGGTGAATTTGATCTTTCTCTCACAAAACAAAGACGTTTTAGTCATTAGCTTTCGTTAACGCGTGATAACGGAGTGCTGGGGCTTTATAATACATATTTAAACTAAACTACTAATGGAAAGAAGGCAATCGTAAGTAATATCTTTGCTTCTATGGTTTGATATAATTACAATTTTTTAAAAAAGAACGAATTTCCGTGAAACATGGTGTAGGGAGACCGGGGCAAGATGACTATGGTAACAATTTTTGTTGTTTATTAATTTATTTTTAAGGAAAATAAAATTTCCTTTTCATGAGCTGTTAGAGTGGTCCTTTGTTGTATTGTATATAGTACCATTTAATTTTTTAAATGAACTAAATGAAGGACATTTTTATTTTTTCATAACCTTAACAAATCGTTATCTTGCCCCAGTACTGGGGCAAGATGACAACACTGAAAAAAGTTAAATACAATTTATTTTTTGAATATATTACATAGTTTAACAAATTTTTACTCTGTTTTTACATCTTACAAAGCATCAAATTAAGCGCAATGAATTGCAAAGTAATGTTAAAGTGTTTAATTGTGCAGCTAACATTAGTCACGAATAAAAATGCCATTTTCATAATTGGAACATTCCTCACGCCACCACTCTTTGCATTGCAACACTAGAACCATTCTTCTGTTGGAGGGTCACAATATTTCTCTTTATAAGCAGGACTTGTAAAGAAGAAGTATTGTCATCTTGCCCCATGTTTCAGTTCGTCATCGTGCCTCGGACTGACTATTTGAAAATATTTGTTTTCATTACTACAAAGGAAGGCGATTAATTGACGTTTATTCATGGTAATAGGCAGTATATGAACTAAGTTACTCATAAATACTAAAGAGAAACAATCTATCATTCCTGTATCTTTAGCAGAGCTTATTTACACATGCACAAAAGTTATAACGTAGCAGCAGTAAACAATCAGAGCTTCAGAACTAACACAAATATGACTACTTCAGCGTCTTTATACTAATGCTGAACGAACAGCCGATAGGAGAGCCAGTAGTATCCAGTTAATGCTGTTTCCTAGTGAAAAACGGAAAAATTATGGCATTCGTCATCTTGCCCGGCTCGTCATCTTGCCCCGGCCTCCCCTACACTTCCGTGAAACATGGTGTACACTTCCGTACACTATCCGTGTACACTTATTTAAAGTTACAACATCTACAAGTCAGATATGTGAAAAATCTTCCAAACATCGTGGTTCCCGTGATTCAAAGAAATGCTTACTTTGTTATTTTTGAGAAATTGTTATTGGTCATGGCAATACACTAAAGGCGAAATATAAAAAATTGGATAACAGTAGGGTTTCTGTACAACACTGAAAACTACCAATCAAGAAACACTTCTATAGTTATAAGAGAATTTTTTCCATCAATATTAAGATTTAAAGCTTCGAACTACAGCAGTTAGTTGATAGGTCAACGTTACTTCCTCCGCTTCAGTGATGTGAAAAACAAGGATATATTATCTTTCTAGAAACTATATATTTGTTTTAGTATGCATTCAAAAATTTCCATATCACACACGGGCAGTGGAATGGATTGTGAAAGTGTTCAGTGAATCTGCAGAAATTCATTTGAGGTATTTGACGGGAGAGACGGATTTATGTAAAAACCAGGGTCCAATTTTCCAATAGGCAGAATAGGCAGCTGCCTACTACACTGCCTACTACTGCCTACTGCCCACATTTTTTAAATTAATTTGTTATTAAATAACGAGTGTGCTGCCTTTGTGCTGAAAATTAAAATAATCAATCAACCAAGCGGGTGTCGATTTTAGAAAGTGTCGTTGCGTTTGCCCAAAAGTCCAACAGAAACAAGATTGGAGTTTGACTAAGATTTTTAATGCTATACTATAAAGTTAAAGATAAGTTTATTCAGTACTGGTTTCTTCAGCGATTGACGTTTATTTTCTTTTTTACATTATTAATATTTAAAAATTGATTTCTGTTAATAAGTCTCGGAGGAAAATGAGTGACCAACGAGAAAGACTGAAGGATTTCAAATAGAGGAAACATGCTGAATTAAAACCGAAGAACAAAAAAGTCTTCAAAATTTTCTTAATCATGATGTTTTTTTTTTTCCTTCAAATGGGCAGTTATCAAAAGTGAGAATTTTGGACTCTTTGCAATGTAATCCAGTTACAATTTACTAATAAAATGCAAATTAAGATTTACAAATGTTGCAATATTATCTCCAAATTTTCCGAACCGTCAGCAAAATTTGCCTAATAAGGAATTTTTTTGGAGATCGATGTGACCTCCCATTGGGGCGCCGGGGCGCCTCTAAATGTGAAACGTCATCCTTTCTTCATAAACTAGATAGTTAGAATTTCGAAAACACTTTTTTGCGCGTTTTTGAGTCAAGGATATTTTGCTTCTTTTAAGGGGAGGGGGCGGCAGATTTCAAATCCGCCTTAAAGGGGCAGGGATAAATTCGGCCCTGATGAAAACTTTTTTATTTTTCAAACATCAGTGCCAAAAGTGAGTCGTAAGTCCAACTTCAGACTTTGATCGAAACGTAGAAACTTGTTTAAAACAATATAGCTGTTATGAAAGTTACTTTACCAATGTATAAGTGTTGCCAATAAGTTCAGTCTTCTTGGGAAGTGCAGGGAGGAACACAAAGTGCAACCACCTACTTGGGGTGGGTTCAGTGTTGTTAACGCAACACAATATAATCGCAGTTCCAGCAAAAAAACTGTATATCGCACATTTACTGTAAAAAAATACACAACTGGAATCTAAAATAAGAAATACTGCAATGTGAATGTAAATATTTTCAAAGGTATATTAAAAGACTGTTAAAAAGAAGCTTTTAAAGAGGATTAGAACAAAAATTTTGAACATTTGGATTTTTATAAAAATATTTGAAAGTTGACCGTTTTTTACCTTTTTTCCAAACTTTGCTGCCTATGCGTGATCTGAAGACATAAATCTTAATTTCTTTCAGTATTTTTCCCATGTTTAGGATGGCAATACACAACTCTTTTTTGTTATTAGAAGTTGCTTCTCGGAAATATCCTTTTTTCGGCCATTCTAATGTACATCTTTCATGTGTATTTTTCTGGAAAAAAAATATGGAAAAAGGTTGTGGATTATTAGAGGTAAAAGTTTCTCCTATATACCCCAATGTGTATCATAAATCAAATCAAATGCCACGTATATATATATATATATCTTACTAATATTATATATGCGAAAGTTTGTCTGTATGGATGTATGGATGGATGTATGGATGTATGGATGTTTGTTACTCTTTCACGCAAAAACTACTGAACGGATTTTGATGAAAGTTTACAATAATATAGCTTATGCATCAGAATAACACATAGGGTAGTTTTGGTCCCGTTATGGGGGGAAAAACCCCTTAGGGGGTAATAAAACACAATTTTTGTATAAATTCTCTAATATTGGGATGAAAAAATACTTGCACATATTTACATTATATGTCCATCGAAAGCTCTGATTTTTCTGCTGAAGATGGCACCTGTTCGAAATTTCTAAGTAGAATAAAAAACGAGTTATGAGCTTTTTAGATCCATGTTCGAAGGCTTTCCTCAACTCAATACAGTATTTAGTGTATCATCTCAACTCCCTGTCGATAGCGACAATTGTTGTATTGTTGACTTTCTTTGCTTTTCGTGATTGTTCAAGGCTTTTCTCAAGTCAAATCTTAAAGTAAGATTTTTGCACAAGATTGGCAAATAATACATGATTTGGCTGATGATTTTCCATTTAAACGGAACTTTAATGTAATTAATGGTTTTTATTATTATTTATGTTAATTGAACACTTACTCATTATCCAAACAACCAGCAGATCGCCAAAATTTTTGCAGAAAGATTTCCGTAGCTGATGCATTTGGCAGTTTTTCCAACGTTGCTGTTTTTGAAGCCGAAGACTACGTCATAATGTTTCTCAGCTTTCACCATGTAAACAAAATATCGCCAATCAAATAATTTTCAAAAGACTTTTTTTACTGTGTTAAATAATCCAGCAACTAAATTAGGCAAATCCATAAACAGCACAAAAACTTCCATTAATTTTCCTTTTTGCACAATTTCAAACAATCACCAAATTTTATTACTTATTTTGGTAACATTTCGGATGAAACTGTTTAGCGCCATTTTATGGTGACCAAAAATATCTCAGCATCTGGCGACGATATCTCTGTAACGAAAATTAATATCATATCGTTTTACAAAGTAAGGAAAGAATGGGGGAGCATCATCGAAGGTACCTCGAAACGACTTTCGCAAATTCGGTAAAATCGCACCAAGAGCCACAATGATTGAAATTTCCCGAAATAACTAAAGCAAGTATAAGGGGATTACGAGCGCAGCTACTTTTTTTTAATCACTTCGTACTTCATTAGCCATACAGAGAAGGTTTTAGACTCCATGTTAAAAAAAAAGTATCAACAGATTTTTTTTTTTAAACATGAGAAGATTAATTTCATGTTTTTTAAATTTGTATATGCTTAAATATAGTGCTTTCGTTTCTAAATCAATACTACTTTGTTCTTTATACTTATTGCTATTTTAGTTTTATGGGTAAGGAAGAAACTCGATTTTTAATCACGTCAAAAAGATGTGTTTTAAATTCTTTTACTTAAAACAGAAAACAAAAGCAAGTAACGATTTTTTCTAATAATTATTACTGACCCAGGCAACGCCGGGTATTTTTGCTAGTATATATATATATATATATATATATATATATATATATATATATATATATATATATTAGGGTGGTCCTTTATTTATATGGGAAAAAAAATTTCGGAATTCAACAAGTGACGCACCGACACTATGGTAAAAAGTAACGTGTGCAAAATTTGAACTCGATCGGTCAATAATAACACGTGCCCCTAGGCCGTTGAACTTTAACACTTTTGACAATTTTCCCACAAGTCCTTTTTAAAGTTTTTACTTTCCAGTACATCGTTTCTCCTAAGTTTGCAAAATATTTTTACAGAGGGGTAGCATTAAAATGAATCTTTTTAATTACTTTATATCATCTAAAGATTTTACGTTGAATAAGAATGAAATAATGCTTTAGAAACTTTCCTTAATCGTACGCTTTTCTCAATGTATCTTGATAGTGTGTGTTTTTTTCCGATAGACTTGGACGGTCTGTAAAATAAATTGCTTTGTGACTCATATTTGGTAAATTAGTTGTGAAATTCTTCGATTAATTGTGCTCCTCTTTCAGTTGTATCATTCACAATTTTCAGTATTTTAACTATCTCTTTTCCCTTTAAATAGCTTCCTTCATTTTGCCATGAATCAGGATCAAATAAAAAAACATCTTTTGGTGTTTGTAACTTATCAAACAGTTTTATTGACTTGTAATTGATTTTATAAAGAGGAAGATCTTTACTAAGAAAGTATTCCAAATCATCTACTGTTATTTGAAATTTTTTATACAGTCATCAGACACGTCTTCCTATTCAGCAAGCATTTTTTTGAAGTAGTCTTTTCCTATCTTCAAAGTTAATTCCTTCATCCAATAATATGGACAAAGCTACTAGTTTATCCCCCTAAGTATTATAAGGGATTTGTGAATTTTTCAATCACTCCTTCTGCTGCATGTTTGTCATTATTTTGTACGCTGCAGGTTTTTTAGACACTAGACTTTATATTAATTTAAAAGGCCTAGAATGGGTTGCTGCGAAAAACTATATCTTCATACAACATTTAACTGTAAAACAGCCTTTACGGGTAATCTCTTCATGTAAGGACAATTTAAATTGTTTCCTAAATACATAAATATTCAAACAATAAATTCCTTTTGCCACCCATCTGGCTCACATATAAGCTCCAGGTTACCGAAAACATATCCCTGTAGGAGGGAGGACTTCACCAAGAAATATTATTACACGTTATGAGAATTCTCTGTAATATTTCTTAATTCCGCTTTCTATGAACAGTAATATGTCATCAAATTCTTCTTTTAGAATTAAAGTGGTATGTGTAACTTTTTGAATTTTGAAGCGCTTAAATAATGGAATATCGAGTATAGAACTAAGAAAGGCAAGAACTTCTTTAAAGACACTCTGCAGTACGATTTCAAGTGCATGATGATAGCAATACAAATGCAATACATCACCGTTGAGCTTTTGCTCTAAAAAATTACATGCACAATTTATACGGCCGGTATTGTAAGCCGCTGTATAAAACACTACAGCTTGAACAGTTAGCAATGAAGAGCAATCATCAAAGATATCGTATACAACTGAAGAAATATCTCAGAAATTCTGAGTAGCTGTTTAACATTGGAACCTGAAGCTATCATGGTAAGCCTATCGACGGTTTTTTTTTTTTTTTTTTTTTTTTTTTCAGAGCTTTGTATCCCAGGGAATAACTAAAAAATCTAAATTTAAATTCATGAAATCTAATTTTACCTCTCGAACATTTTCTCTTGCTCTCTTAAAGGATGTAAGATTGATCATAAGGTTATTTGGATTTAAATTTACTGCATCTACATACATAGGCTGTTAATAAATGAACAGCATCTTTGTCCCTAATGTGGCATTCGTCTAACATTGATGAAACGCGAGCAGATCTCAATAGCTGTCAAGATTTTTTGCGTTGTGGTAGACCAGATATAGAAGAAAGGTTCAACAGGTTAGGATAGATACCCATTTCGGGTTCTAAATCTTGTGAATTGCATGAGGAATTTCATGATAATAAGGGACTATGTACTGAAATAGAAGACAGTTTAAAGCATAGATTTTTACATTATTCCGATCTGCATTTTTTTAAATTTATATTTTAGGTATGGAAAATAAAGTTCATTTTTATGGTAGAGTAATCGAGGATTTTTCAAAATTTAAATTATAAGAATGCATAAACATTTAAGTATATAACTAAAGAACAGCGAATTAAAATATAATTGTCATTACTTATATTTATAGCATGGAAACCTAGTGACCTTATTTGCCACACCTATTACATACACAAAAATTTTTCTAAATCAACACCCCCAAAGCCTGGAGGAGGCAATTTGTTGTTGTCAAAAATCATTTATTAATGGCCTAGGCCACTCAGTAACGACCTTTAGAATCCCTTGTGTCTATCTTGGTGGAAAGAAATGTTCCCCTGCCGCTTGGTTTGAAACGAGAGCGAATAGCGGTATGCCTGTCCCAAGGTCATTGGTGTACATGTATCCAATGTAATATGTAAAATTTTACAGAATGAAAGTGGGAGAATGGTTGGTCTGGAAGTAGCAACATCTATTGAGGTTCAAAATTACTTTAAATATGAAACCTAGGAATATTTTTACATAAAAATGAGAAAATCTGCAATTTTTTCTTCAAAACTCAAAAAAGGGGCCCCTAGGGGCACGTGTTAATATTCATGGGTTGACTTAAAATTTTGCATGGATCATTTATTTGTATAATGGAACAAATTAAGGGGGCGTCGTGTAAAATATCTACAACTTCAAAAATAAGGACCACCCTAATATATATATATATATATATATATATATATATATATATATATATATATATATATATATATATATATATATATATATATATATATATATATATATATATATTAAAACTTGAAGTAAAATATTCTACATTTAGACAGCGCAAATGCAGCTATAGTATTCAATGTATATTATATATTATCATTAAAAGTCTCACTCGTAGGTAGCACAGTGGCAAGTGTACCAAACTATAACAAGAAACTCAAAAGAATATTAAAAATGTTAATTGAAAAACATGTAAATATGAAAAGTTGAACAATATGAACAATATAATGGGCAGTAACTGCTACATTATCAAAGAGTTGGAGCAGTTGGCAGATTATACTAATTTGCAGGTTTCTATAGAGGTCGGTAACGCACAAGTCAGCGAGTAT
This sequence comes from Uloborus diversus, assembly GCF_026930045.1. NCBI lineage: Eukaryota > Metazoa > Arthropoda > Arachnida > Araneae > Uloboridae > Uloborus > Uloborus diversus. The sequence goes on from NC_072731.1 coordinate 4,313,609, forward strand.
TTGCATTTTTATCAAATTAGCAAGAATTTGATTGCTTATTTCAACTGTGTGGTAGGCTAAGTATTGGTTGACATTAAACGAGTATTATAAAAGGTGACAAGTTTTTTGATAATGCTGACATGTACTATCCAACCCCTCCAGCTCCGACCAGCAAAAAAAGAGAAAGCAGAAATCTTACCCGTTCTATTAGAAGAACATAAAAACTCCAAGATATCGGTTATCCAATTACACGAAGTCCAATTCCATGGCAGTTCTTACAGGTAACCGAAGGCTAAGCATCCAAGTGAACGCCTCCCTTGCAGAAGGTTTTTGAGCGCTTCTTTTCATTCAAGCCATCCAGTGGACCTGTTGCCATTCGCAGTTATTTGACGGAGACTATAATTGTCGATGTTTTATAAAAGATTTCTTGAATTAATTAAAATAAAAGAAGGTAAAATTGCCAGGATAAAAATTGTAGTAGTACAAATTCGCAGCAAATTTAAAACATTGCTTGTTAAATTGAATATTGTTGTTACATATCTTGAAAAATCTTCTCAACTGTAAAATCATTATATTAATAAATACTTTCTTATGCAGATTTCGCAACCAATGTGGCATACTTTAAGTGAAAAAATTTAAAGTATCCTTTGTATCGTAGATATCAGTGATGAGTCCGGAATTATCAATTTTAAAAGAAATAGCCAAAAAATTAGCGGATTGCATGTCATTATTGGCTTTATTTAATTGTAAGTTTTGTGGATAAATTAGATTGAACTTCTCTTCCAAGTTACAATTGAATATCAGGGTATCGTCGATGTATCTAAAAATATTGTGTTTTTTGTTATCATGAACCGTGTACTTGAATTCGTAGAAAAATCGATACAAATTGGCAGCCGTGCTAGAGTAATTTGCGCCCATGCCAATTCCATGAACCTGTTTAAAAGTAAAATCATTGAACGTTACGAAATTGATGAAAAAACAGAAATGGCAAATACTGTCGAAAAAATTCGTATCGATTACGAACTCCTCACCAATATGAAAAGTATCAAAAAGTTGTAACAGAGTTTTATATAAATCATCAATGGGAATATTACAAAACAAATTTTCGAAGTCGAAAGTTTGAACAGATTTGGGTGTACATTGTACATACCCTCATGATACATATCTCAAGAACTTTTTAAATATCTTTTGCTGCGTTAATAATTTCCCTCTTTTTTATTCCAGTGCTTGCCTCATTCATGGTATTTGTCTGCTGAAATGCAACTTTTTTTGATTGCGTGCGTCACTATTAGGATACTATTAAGGTTGGTTATGTTAAATTTAATTATCAGTGTACTTTATCATTTGACTAATCTTTATCTTTACTAATAATAAAGCTGAAAGTCTCTCTGTCCGGAGGATGTCTGTAGGATGTCTGTGACGCGCATAGCGCCTAGACCGTTCGGCCGATTTTCATGAAATTTGGCACAAAGTTAGTATGTAGCATGGGGGTGTGTACCTCGAAGCGATTTTTTGAAAATTCGATGTGGTTATTTTTCTATACAAATTTTAAGAAAAAAAATATCATAAGATGGACGAGTAAATTACGAAATTATCATAACGTGGAACCGTAAGATGGGTACAAGCCAACTGGCGAAAAAATTCACCATACATTATTTGCAAATATACAGGCGAACCAAAAGACCTTTTGATCTTTCTATTACGGGCAAAGCCGTGCGGGTACCACTAGTGAGAAATAAAATGAACCAACGTAAGAAAGCCGCAACATTTAAAGAGTTACCGTAAAACGGGGTGACTTTGCCCGATTTAAATTCAAAGTTTGTTCTCTTAAAAGTAGTACATCAAGATTCTGCTTCGAGGCTCTAAAATAGTCATCTCAGCCTTATGGAACGCACGAGGAAGGGGCAGAATGATTCTTGATAAGTCAAAGAGGTTGTTTCGCTGTCTGTAAGGCTTTAAAAAGAAATTTTAGTGTGCTCCGAATTACATCAGCGATGTCCCCGTGTTGCGTCAATAAGTACCGCCTGTTATATTTTCCTGCTGGTCTTATAATAAGGAAGAAGTAACTTTTTAATTTTTTTTTCAAACTCACACACACTAAGCATAATCCTTATGGGCAATTCCACCCCGGCTTTTTTCAAGAAATTCGGGGTCACTTTTGTCCACTTGATCCGTTCAAAAATGGATCCTTACTTGAAAATGAATGAATGAATAATGATTACTATATTAATATATGTCTGTACTATTATTTGTTTTAAACAATCTTAGCGAAATGCCACGTACATATAAAGGAAAACAGGGGCACTCCCAATATATCTCATACCCAAATACTGTGCTTGACAAGGCAATTTGTTGAGCTGGGGTCGTATGTTTGGCTGAAAAGCATGGTATTCTCCAAATAGCTTTGGGAAATCTCAAGGTAAAAACATAAACAACCTGGTGAGAAAACACGCTTATCAGTGCCAGATGAAAGTTAAATAATGAAACGAATTTTAGTGTGTGTAATTAGGACATGCCTCTGTCATCAATCGATAGCTCATTGCTAAAGCTTGCTTGTCTCGAACTGGCAGAAGTGTGTGCGAAGTTCCAGAATAATCTTAAAGGGGCTGATTGGTTTAGGTCATTTTTGAGTCTCATAAAAAAGATCTTTCACAAAGTAACTGTAAAAATATACCCCGATCAAGAGCCGAGTGAATGTCCTGAATCTATATTTTTATTTCGATTATCAGTATGAATCCTTGCGTACCGTTCCACCCGAAAACACCTTGATGCAACCGATCTCAGTGATGACCCGGGTTCCAAATTAATGATATTTCGACGTGGAGTGGAGCATCCTGAAAGCAATATGAATAACTCCAAAGGGACCCTAATCTTTGCTAATGTATTGCTGGCGAGCTACTCTTTGCTTTGTAGTGTATAAAACAGAATGTTTTTTTTTTTCTTTTTTTCCCCCGATTTTCCCTTTTATTTCAATGTTTATATTCATTTCTTGCATTCCTTTGTTGAATAAATATTTTGAATTAATAGACAGTGTGGTTTTATATACCCCTGATAAAATTGACACTGCCCATTAAAATATTTGAAGGCGTTTTTCCTATGAATTATCACCCCTTTTAACGAATTGACTTTGTCCACCCAGTTTTTCATTTTTTAAATTATATCTGTACCTCGGAGGGATACAATACTATGTCCATTTTTTTTTTCAAAATAACATTACATAGTTAAAATCAGCTTTTCTCATATGACTACTACTACAAGAAGACTACTTTGCGATTGATTAGACTTCCAACGCTTCAGATTTGAGTTTTCTCTCTTCAGCCAAAGGACGGTTTCTTTTCTGCACTCGCATGTACATACAGTTAAACTACGAAGTAAGGCCACGTCTTTAGACTTGACGCGAGTGACCTAATAAGCAGGGTGACCTTATTAGCAGACTCATACGCTTTTGTCAATACATAAAAATGTATATATTATTTAAATGGAATAATTCTTCGTGAAAATGAATATGTTCAAAACTATCAGCTTAATTATTATAATTTTGAGATAACATGAATTCTCGGAAAAAGTTGTATACAAAAAATATGCTCAAAAAAGTACTGATGCACAACTTACTTCAGTTAAAATAACCCCTAACACGAGGCTGTTGCGAGTTTTTTTTTTTTTTTTTTTTTTCAATATGTTTTGTCGTCAATGCAGCAACGAAATGATCCTGGTGAAAAAGCGAAAATTTTGGGCCGCTTAATCTTAGTTTTTGCCACTTGCAAGAGATTTCTCTCCTTCTTTCCTTTCCGTAATGTAATATCGCTAATAACTGTAAACCGGAAACATTACGTCTGCCAAATGGCGTGAAAAATGACAACTAAACTCAGAAACATGATTTTTTTCTGCATGCTTAAGTTGATTTAAACACATACAGAGGATTTCGGTTAACTGTTTCAGAGGTCCTAGGAGGGGTAAAGTGCATCGTGATGACTCGAAATCGTACAGCAACATGGGGTCGGAAATGCTTTCCCGACCCGAGAAATATGACATATACCAGGATTATTCCAGAGTTCGAGTTCCATGCGCCAAATATGTGAGACATGCATTGTAGCCGGCTGAAAAAGATTCGAACACTTACTTGGACTCATGTACCTTTTGCTTTTTTGCACATACTATTCGAAATATTTTCCACTTACGGTCTCTTTTCTTTATGGTGCTTCTGTGTTCACCACCGCTTCAGGAAAGCATTTCCGACCCCGCATGCTATATGATTTCAAGTCGTTAGGATGCATCCTACTCCTCTTAGGAGTTCTGAAAGAGGTAATTGAAACACCATAGGTATATGTATGGTGTTTCATAATTTCATAATGAAATATATAAAATGAAAACAGCCCCGTGACAGTTGTAAATTCTTTGTTTTAATGAATTAAATGAAACTATGTTTATCTGTTTCTATAGATATTTTATGCGTACCCTTACCCTCAGGTGACACAAAAATTATCTCTAGGCTTAGAGTATATACACTGTTAATAATTGCAGCTATCCACTGCTCAAGGTTAATTCCATCATTTACCTTGGATTTAAAGGAGTAAATCCTTTAGAAATGAAGGCAAGAACACCTTGGCCTTCACAACAACACTTCAATGACAAAGTGTTTTGACGCCGCACAAGCACGATCAATTTAGTCGTGCGTGTGCTGCGTCAATGCTTGTCAATTACCCAGAGGGGGTAGTTTTTTGAGCTAAAACAGTCCTCCCCCCCTCCTCATTTGGCCCCGGAACTATGCGGTGGCTCTTCACCGAATTTCGTGCAAAACGTCTTAAAACGACGATAACGATGAGATAAGAATGATATTTTTGCAGCTGCTAGAACACTGCAACGCTTTTTCTTTTTCTTCGGCGTATACAGTGCTATTTTGATTAAAAGTGCCGATGTGACCCGGAGAAATTTAACTGTTAAATAATTTGAAACACCCTGTAATTATATACACAGGGTGTCCCAAAACGACCGCACAATCTGTACAGCTACATTCCTCCCATGGGAGTACATAAAAGCTGCCCAAAGAAGCGTTCCTGTACGATCTATAGTTTAGGAGAGAAATACGAAAAACAAAATATGACGTCACTGCCGGTGCAAAGGGAAAAAAGATTTTATTGAACTTATCAACAGCTTTGTACGTACGTTGCGTATAAGGATCATTCTTAGAAAAGTGTAACTTTTCTGTCACACGCCTTTTACAGTCAAAACTTTAAGGAACAATTTAATTAACAATGCTTTTTAATTTCATCAAAAATATATCTATTTAAACCTGCCAACAATTTTTTTTAATAATAATTTTTAATTTAGTATATTTTTGGTGCACAACATGTGAATTCTCACCTCCGTGGCATGTTACACACCTTGTGTGACTATTTATGTTGCTTTAATAACTTGTTTAATAATTATATATATATATATATATATATATATATATATATATATATATATATATATATATATATATATATATATATATATATATATATATATATATATATAGTTATTTATTTATTATTATTTTCCCAAGTGCCTCAAATACTAATTGTTCAAGTACATTTAGTGTTTTAATATTGTGTTATAGTTCCTTTTAGAAGGATAAGGAATCTTTTCACACAACAAGGTCTCACCTCCGTTACCAAAAACACAAAATGCCATTTCTCATTAACAAGTGGCAGTAATGACATCACATTTTATTTTCCATGATACAAGGGAGCCCCCTTGTTTATTTTCAGCCATAAATGAGTTGGGAGATTTTTGTCGAGAAACAAGGAGATAGATTTTGTTTTAAAAACTAAGTGTGGTTATTATGACTAATCACCTCCCTGAACTTGAATTTTAGGGATATTAATTAATGTAAAAAAGGAAGTGAACATGTTTTCATATGTTTAGCATGTGAAGATTGTAGCAACGAAGAAAAAAATATTTCCTTGAAAACTGTATCCATTAGGTCTATATTAATGGAAAATTCCTCACCTCCGTGACAGACCTTATCAATGTCATTATTTCTGAGGTGAAAATAACTGAGGGAGGGGAAATACATCAATCTCAGGCTTTCTACCAGAATTATAAATGGCCAGTATGTTCTCATATTTACTAAATACTATTTTTAACACACATTTGAACTAAAAGATTAACCACTAATTAAGCAGTACTTTAATTTGGAAAGCTTAATATTAAATTCCCACTAATCATTAAAATAGCTCATTTTTTTGCACAACTTACAAAATTACTATTTTGATGTAATGGTATATATCGAGGCAGTAATATATACCATAATATATTACTACTTTATACAGGGTGGTCCCGAATTCATGGTACAAACTTTAATGGTAGGTACAGGACATTGTAACAAGGATTTATTGTATAGGAATGTATAGCCGCAAGTGACGCGGTAAGGCGTAAACAGGGGAAATAAAAGGAAAGAGCACACTTCAGCATTGATGTACGGAATTACCTGAATGCCACGTTTGGTGCTAGATGGATTGGGTGTGGTGGACCAGTCCCTTGGCCACCCCGATCTCCCGATTTCTCGAGCCTCGATTACTTTTTATGGGGACACCTAAAGAGTCTTGTTTATGAGACTCCAGTTGACTCAGATGAGGATCTCGTCGCTCGCATATCTGTAGCTGCTGCAGGTGTGCGTGAATTACCAGGCATCTTTGAACGTGTACGCCAATCGCTGCACCGACGCTGTCAAGCATGTATCGCTAATGGTGGACGCAATTTTGAACACTTACTGTAAACATGACACTTGTCAACAACGATTTCAATAAAATCTTTGTTTTTCCTTTCGGCCGTTATTCCCCCTGTTTACGCCTAACCACGTCACTTGCGACTATACATTCCTATACAATAAATCCTTGTTACAATGTCCTGTACCTACCATTAAAGTTTGTACCATGAATTCGGGACCACCCTGTATAATATGCCTCGAGTTTTAAACATTAAAAGTTTATTTTTCTTTTTTTTATTTCCTTGAACAAGGCATTATTTTATTTTATTTTTATTTATGAAAAAAATAATGGGAACTTAACTGGGCCATTGTCTATAGTCGCTTTTAGTAGGTAACACTTTCATGTAAGAATGAAAAAAAAAACAAAATGTTTCGAAATTGAAAAACATTTGCGTTCGAAAGTTACAGTTTCTGCAGAATGACACGTAACAACAAATTAGTTTATTGACGTTTTAAACATTATCGTCTGGAAAGATATGCAAATACTGTTGCTGATATGTCCAACTATAAAGTGTTTTTTCCTTGCACCGACAATGACGTCATACTTCGTTTTTTTGTATTTTTCTTGTAAACTATCTATCGTACAGGAACGTTTCTTTGGACAGTTTTTATGTACTTTCAAAGAGGAATCTAGGTGTGCAGAGTTTATGCTGTCGTTCTGGGACACCCTTGCATATATATACATGTATATATATTAGTGAAATTCTTTTTTCTAATTGCTTTTGATTCAGATATCCGACGATGGGTCTAATATTGAATTTCTCAATGATGTTGATTTCAGCTGCTTATAGTATCTATTGGACTGCAGTGCACGGAAATCACGCCACCCTTCTTTTAACGTACATTGACCCAAAGTAAGTACACTTCTTATACGCGAGAAACAAATAGGAGATGCCTTTTTTTGCTCGCGTAAAATGCTAAGACTAAGCTCGCCAAAGAGCTCTGAACTTGCCAATTTTTTAAACTTTATTATTAGTTTTTTTCCAGAATAATTCGTGAATTTTTGTACAAAGTGAAGTTCAATCTTGTATTTCTCTATTCAAAACATTTGCAAAACAGCTGAAGGAGAGGCGTTGGTCTCTTACACACAAAGGCGTGGGTGACCAATGGCTGCCGATACAAGTGAAACTAAGATTCACCCCCTTAATTAGAATGTGACCCCTGTCCAATGAGACATCTGCGTTGACACACCAAAGAGAAATGTTTTACCATTCCAAAGTAAAGCTCTAGAACCAATGCCAAACATTCCATTTCCCTTTGCGTCCCCTCATGCAAACAGACGCTTTTGAAATAAGGCGTGTTGAAGTACCATCTCCTGAAAGCCAGAGTTTAATCACTACGAAGCTCCATTAAAAACATAACATTTGGAATGACTGCACTCGTTATTGGGACATTGCAAAATGACTTTCAAACATCAATATTCCATGTTGAGATATTTTTGAAATATTTGACTTAGCACATTCTTAATGATTTCTGCAATGAAATATGAAAGAGTAACTTCATAAGCTTTAAAATATACCCTTGTGTCTGTGAAATTCGCAACAACACGAGGGAAACAGTGATCAAATTTGCAGAGAACTACAGCCTGTGCAACGAGAACCGGCGTGCAAGGGCCAAAAATCATTCCACCCCTCTCCACCCCTTCCTCTTCTGGTTGTCATGGTCAAGGCACTATGAACTTTTCCACCGCATTGTTTCTTAAAATTGTATGTGTTGCAGAAGCAGCGTGGAGAAAAAGTTCTAAGTGTCGTAGTCATGACAATCAGAAGAGGGAGAAAATTACTTGCCCTTGACACCTTGATTCTCGTTACACAGACTACGATATGAGAGATGCAAATGCAGGAATCTCAGAGTGATTGCACGTGCGTGAGCTTTACAGGCGGATCTTGCCGTATGGTTAGGGAACCACGAAGCATCCCACACAACAGAAACTGGTGGAATAGACGTTGAAAAGTCGTCAGATCTGGTCTAAACACTCGTCTATAACTGATCTAAAAACCGTCTGTAACTCGTCGAAATGTCCCCTCAGAACAGTCGAAAGTCGTCTTGTACACGTCGAAAAGACGACTACAATGGATGAAAAATGGTGGAATTAGATCAATAATAGACGATATCCATAGCGCTAGATAACGTTACCAAGAACAGTTATAGATGATCTAAAAAACGTCTTCTAGGTGCGCTTATTAACGCAGCACACCTTTTTTCAATTCTGGACTCTTAATTGTAATGTTTATACGACACAAGATGAATAAGCTTACCGAAATCAATAAGCCGCTATAAAACAGACGCTAAAATATCAGAAGTAAAAAGCGGCGGTGCTGCTCAACGTACGTTGAAGCACGTGCTTCAACACTAATAACATAGCAACAAGTGTTGCCAATTATGTCAATAAATTATAAATATCATCATTGTCATTAATATTTTTTTAAAAATAAAGTTCTAGCCCTTTAACCGTTGTTACATGAACTAATGAACTATTTTTAATTCACTTTTTACAGCATTTAGAACCACCGCAATCCGCTTTCACCATCACTGTTTGTGTTTGTAGACGACCCTTGTGGATGATCTAATTTACGTCTGTAAAGGATAATTAATAGACGTCCAATTATAGACGTTTAATAGAACATCTAGAAATGACGTTTATTAGTCGTAGAATAGATATCACCTTTAGATGTAGATGAGCATAGATGAGTTTTAGATGAGTTTCGACGAGAATAGTCGTTTTATAGACGAGTGTGCTGTGTGGGATGTAAAAAAAAATCTTTTCGCCTGTCCCGAGATGCCTCTCGGACGAAAACGTCATACGAGCAAGTACCTTTGTTTGATAGCACACCAAAGAGGTGGGTGTAGTGAGATATGCCATATTTCGCGGTGTGCAAGGCTCTCACACAAAGGGGTAAACTCCCAGCTGGGCTGACGCCCAGCAAGGGGACCTTCCCCGGCGCAATAAGTACCATACCGACCGTAATAACTATGCGACTTCCGACCGCAGTGCGGGTAAGACCTAAGGCACATCGCTAAGAGGTGGGATGGTTGTTTAGAAAAGTAGGTACCTTCGTTTGAATGGGGCGAAAGAATGGCCTGAACGAAGGTGGATTTTCCTATCCTGATATCGAACGTAGTATAGCTTCGGTTACAGAACAACACTGGACGAAAGTATAGACCACAGAATATTGGGGAAAGGGAAGGGGGGTGTAGCTTAAAATTAAAAAAGGTTTAAAAGGGACGAAATTGAACTTATTATATTACTAAAATTTCATTAGGTTTACAGAATAGAAAAGACGTTTAATGTCAAAATCAGTCGCTGAATCATATTTTTTTTCCATAATATGATACTTCTTTGTCTACACTAGCACGCCACTGAGCGATTTGGAGTGCGTTCCTCTCGATCGGGTCGAAAACCGTTGTCAAAAACCCGCTTTTCTTTTAATCCGTGTTTCTACCGAGCGACCAACGTAAAGCCATTGGGAATTAAAATGAAGGGAGCAAGTCGAATCATTGGCTAAGCAAAAGCTTGGGCAGGGTCGTGGTAGCCCGCTCGGTAGAGTGTCGGATTCGGGGCCGGAGGGTCCTCAGTTCGAACCCCGATGGTCGAAGACCCACCGTCGTCATTAAAGGGGACTGGGCGACGTTAAATATGCTCGTGGTCTCAATGTCCTCCAAGTGAAACGATACCTCTGGAGATGCTAGCACCAGGTAGCTATTAGCTCCTGGACTAGTTCTAAATTCTCATTAACTGTTCGATCCGGTGATGGTGCTGCCATCTATCGGTACATAAAATAATGGAGGCAAGGCACAGTATGCACATAAATACAGTTGAAGTCAGTTGTGACTCTGAATAGGAAAAGCTTGGGCAAAGATCTGAAGTCGCATGACTCAACAACGACGAATGGTTGACACTCTTTGCGTGAAACTAGCGAATGAAACCTGATTTCTTCCAATGCTTTTCTTTAAAATCTCTCGTATGACTTGGGGTCTTTCCTTTTTCAAACAGTTTGCTTTAAAAATTTTTAATTTGGCAAATTATTATTATTATTATTCTTTCTTTTTTTAAAAAATAATGATTAAAAAAAAAAGTTCCTTCGGATTTTTCGAAATTTTCTTCAAAAATTTTCTATTTTTTATTGAATAAAATTTTTTTAAATCACCGAATAAAAATTAAAACTTAAATATTTGTGAATATTTTTTTTTTAAATTTCAAAAATTGACCAAGAATTTTTTGAGTTTTAGCGATTTAAAGCAACCCTATTTTTAAAAAAACAAACAAATGAATGTTAAATAAAAAAGAATTTTTTAAAACACATTTGTCATGATTTTGCTTATTAAATAGATGGTGAATCAGTGCAAAAAAACTTCAAAACTCTTCTGTTTATTTTATTTATTTATTTATTTTTATTTTATTTTTTTTTTGAGCAATCACGATTGCTCAAAAAAATTGTTCTTATTTGACTGTTTTGAATTCCTATGATTTTATTTTCCCACCACCTCCCTCTGCCAGCACCACCGTCGCGTCGACCGGCCTCACGATGTGCTCCTCTTGCGAAAACCTTCTCCAGGTTGCGTCTATATCCTACACACACACGCATTGGCACACACACGCCTACACACACATACACACACTCATGCCTGCGCACAGACACAAACACATATGCCTACATACACACACACGCGCGTACACACACAGCACTGCATACACAACACGCACACACATGCATACATACATACATACACACACACATGCATACATACATACACACACACGCACCCACACACATGCGCCTACACAAACATTGCGGTAAACATAATTTGAATTCAAAATAACAAAGATTAATTTTTTTTTTTTTTTTTTTTTTTTAATGTGACTCGGACCCCCTTAACCTAAAAAATATGAACTTTAGCTAGAAGTCATCGTTATAAGTTCAAAGAGCAAATTTCGTTTCTTAATATGTTTGATGTGCTGTATAAAGCTGTATAAAGCAGCATGTGATCTAATAACTTACTGTCTAACCACCGATGAGGTGAAAGGACGAACATGCACGCATCTATTAGTTATCAATTAGGCCAGCTTTCTTCAGATTTGTGTTTGCCTATAAAGGAAGCAGAGTCACATTGAAATGATCGAAACACGCGCGTCATGTTTTTACTTTTCCCTTCATTCGGATAGACTCGTCTTAACTGTACGTGTTCCAATTCCACAGCAACCGCTGAAAGATAGTATTGAACGAATATGACGAAATGTCCTTATGCTTGTAAGTACACTTAATAATATTTCTTTATTCCAGACAATTTAATCTGCATTTGCACTGGTACAATCAATCGATGGTTCACGCTGGGTCCTATTTTCTGGGGGTTTTAGTAGGTTACGTCTTGGCTAAAAAGAAAGAAGTTAAGATCTCAAAGGTAAGAGCAAATTATTATTTACATTCTCCGTAAATCTTAAGCAAAAGGTCATTTCGTGTTCTCCATTTTTAGCAGCTGTAAGTGAAAAGCAAAAACTGGAGTAAGCAAAAGCTTCCTGACAACATTAAGTCGATCAAATGATAAGTTCAAACTAAAAGTCATTTATCGTGCTTGTTGATTAGTTTTTGAAATTGTAAGTTAGTCTAGGGAAGTTTTTTTTTTTTTCGACTTACTGGCCAAATTTGAGAGTCGCCTTGACCAAATTATATATATGTTTCAATTTAGAAGGAGGCAGTGTAAAGTTTTTTCATAAGGTTTTATTTAATTTGGAAATTACAGTGAAAATACTTATTCAGCGCATAGTGTAATCAAAATAGTGAAACATGGTTTAAAAAGGGCAATCCCACGGGTAACTGACTGACATTTTTGAAGCAAAACAATACGTATTTAATGGTATAGTTGAATTTTTTAAAATACATTTTGGATGATTTTTAAATATTTAATAAAAACATGGTAACTGACTTAACATTTTAAAAACAGATATGCCAGTTACATGATTATAACATTTTTTTTTTAATATTCCAAAATGTATTTTGGAAATTTCATTGAACTCAGTGTAAAAAATTCAAAATTCCACTGGAAAAGATTGCGTTTACAATGTATATAGTTATAAAATATGGAATATTACAAACTACGGCGTTGAATATTAAAAAACAAGAAAGTCGCTTGTCAATGTAGGACGGGTGAAATTTGCTTCTACCCTTCTACATTTGAACGAAGCCATTGCTTGTTTGGTGATATTTCGATAGTTGAAATTTTAACTCCAACTCCATTGGATTAACCCTAAACTCCAGTAGATAGCGTTCATAGTTGACCGCTGTTTCGTTTCTTCATTCCCCTAAAATTGTGTGACTGTCTTACCAGTAAAACAGTTAAGTTACCGGATCGAGTTCAGCCTTTACAAAATAAAGCCTTTCCCTGCATTTTAAGCATTACTAAAACATTTCATCAAATTATCATGCCGTGGCGCGAGTTTCGTTTTTGAAACTCGCGGGTTACTTGATCATTAACTTGGTTACAAAACCCAAAAATAAATTAAAATGGTTCAAAGAGCGAATTTTTTTTTAATTTCGAAGAGAAATCTGACATTCTTTCCCATTTTCTAATCGGTCAACACTGCAATGAAGTAATTTGAATCGAGCTCTCGAGATGAGTGTTAGGATTCCTCAGTCTTTTTGGATCTTTTATAATGCACAAAAATAAAAATCTTGGAGTCCAAAGTCTTTAAATTTCTCTTGCAAATCGCTGTAACATTAAAACTCGACAAGTTTCCTCTATTTGACATACTATAGTGGTTGTCGAGATACCAGCAAATATGGAAAAGTAGAGATTTAGTTCAAACTAAATCTCGTGGAACATTGAAATCTAAACCAATCCAGTAATAATGTTTCCAAGTATTGATAATCTCTAGTCTTAATATATAAAAATCTTCTGTGCGGACGTTTGTCACAATAAGGCTTTTAAACGGCTGGACCGATTTTGATCAAATTTTTTGTGTGTAATTAAGTTGTGGCAAGCATGGTTTCGAAGCACGATGGATCGAATCGGAAATGTTTTTGTTAATTAATTAATTAATTTAAACATTGGATGGTTATATCTCCCAAATGATTAATATTTATTTTAACCTATTGTTGAGCGAAAACTGTAATAAATATTTAACCCGTTGCCAAAGGGCAATAAGAAAGTTAGCTATACTTTTTGTAATGAAATTTCCTACTGTGATATGCCGATTGAGAATAGATAAAACTTAGTAGGAGAGATTGAAGCCTTCATTTCTCGAAAGCAACGATTTTAGGTCCCGAGATATATTTTAAAGTAAAGTACTGGAAGGTTCACGCAAAGCGTGTGTTCTGGAGTCGTAGTTGAATCATGTGGCCGGATCGGTGCTTTATGTTTTCCGAACCAAATGATCAGAAAGTACCGTACCTAGCAACATTCGTTTCTCGGCATCGCTCAAATCCATCTGAGTTTTGGCATCGTTTTTAAGAATACTTTAAGGATTAGCAAACTAATAAGTACATTATTAAAGGAAATGATGATGGAATTTAAAGAGGAAACAAATTTTATTTTCGTCCAGATAAATTACAACAGGGTAGTTCTGTACACAAAAGATCAGTGCAGTGGAAGATCTTTATCTTTGGTGGAAAGAATCAGGCTACATATGAAGTTTTAAAAGTTTTCGTTCAAAAGATCGGACGGCTAATTAGTCGGAGTTAGCTTTGCTCACTGATCGGCTGAATTACAGTAACGTTGTGGCTTGGCGACTTTGGCTATAAACAATAGAGTTGCGTGATCATTTCTTTACATTTTAAAGCTACTGTTAATGTAATTTATTGTATTTTTTTTGTTTATTTAGCGAAATATTTCAAACTGCAAAGAATTGTTTTTCGTTTTTAAAGAGTGTTCAGTCATTTTAGTTGAAGAATGTATTTATTTTACAACGGGAGGGGGGTAGGGATGAGTGATTTTGGCTTATTCAGAGAAATGATTATACCTTTATCGTTTTTTTAAACGATATCCTTTCGATTGTTTAATTCTTTATCATATGGGGATGCTGCAGCGGGATTTCTAGATGGGTAGTTAGTTTTTTACACTTAATATCTGATGACGTTTTTTATCCTTTGAGTATGGCTGAAGGAACAAGCCATCAAGTATGTTAGAAAAAAAGTTAATAAAGCAACTGCTCAGTGGGCATTAGATAAATCAGTTTGTAATAAATATAAGCATTCCGATACCTAGCACAGCTTAAATAATTTTCTTTTTACTTATTTTTTTTTTCAAGTCGACAGATCAAACATTAGATAGTTTATTGAATATTTTTAACTTTTCCATTTACAAAGTTTGAACAGAACAACGCCTGTCGGGTCCTCTACTTAAATTATAATAATACATAGTAATAAATCAAAAGATCGAATAAAACTTTTACTTGTGAATATCTCTATAACTAATATTCATTACAGCATAAAAACCAGTTCTATATAACATACTATAATACAGCAGCTGTAACACCAAGTGCAGAGCTTTTTTAGAAGCATACTAACCGTGAATATACTTACTGAGTACGCTAAATATTGTTAAGCATCATTAATAGCGGATAGTTATTTTTTGGCTAAACTAGTGACATTTATCTAAAAAATACAATTGGGTCAAAATAATAAAATTATTTATGCACATTTTTCAGCATTTTAAATTTTTTGGATTCCCTAAATTAATTTCTTGATTTCGCCTTCTTTCGTCGCTTACTTTAATAGCTGTGTAGAAATGGTTTTCTTAATTAGTTCATGGCAATATAATCGGAGGCAAAGTTAAATGTAGAATTTAGGAAAATGTAATTTTTTTTTCCATTTTTCGTTCCTAAAAAAATAAAATTATAAATAAGGATTTCAATGAATAAAATCAGTCTTTTTAGGCCTTAAAAGCGAGAAAGAAAAATAATGACTTTTTAGGGCCTTTAATCACTACACCCTGAAATCGGCGTTACCCGCCCTCTTCTTATGATTGAACTTTTGTTGCAGTTTAATCTTCAATCAAGGTCCAGATTATAGGTTAGAATATGCGAGTATTTATTTGTTTAGTGTTAAGGTAAAAGGGGAAAGCTGAAATCAGGAAAATATCAAGGTTTTTTATTTATCTTCGGGAAGAAAAAAATCGGATATTTTGTCCCGCGACATTGCTTGATCCCCCGAATTTGAGCCTTTTTTTTTCGCTCTAAATTGTTCGATTAACATGCTAATACGTAACAGAAAATTCTTAAAGCTAGCATCAAAGTGAGTACTTGATAAGTGTCTGGAATGTTGTGAAAATTTCGGTAGTGATCCGAAATTTGGCATATTTCCGAAACCCAAAACTGGTCTTGGTGCTTTGCTGTCCGATTTCGAGCCCTATGATGTACTTACTTTTAAATAGATAAATAAAAGTCAGATTTTTTTTTCTTTTTCAATTCCGAAAATAACCGCCATTTAGATGTGTTTCAAGGCCGATTGGCCGATGTTTTATCCAAGTCAGGATCCCATCCGATGCCGATGGCTAAATTTTTGAAATCGGCGCCGATGCATCGATCGAGTCCTACTATTTTTCTGTGTCACGTATATTTTCTGAATAAGTAAATAGGCATTATTCTTGAGAAGACTGGGAGGGAAGCTTCCATGACTGTACTTTCGGATAGCTCTAAAAATTTTCGATGGCCCCTTAAGAATTCTAGTTATGACTGGTATTACACAATTTTACTCCAATATGTGACTCTGGATTTCGCCATTGACTTATTCGGTGTCCTCTTTCAGGTTCCTCTGTTCCTTGGATGGTTGCTCGCTACGTTTATGGCTACATGGGTCGTTTTTGCTTCAAAAAAATGGAACGAGGGAACCGAGCCGACCCAGCTGGAAGATCTATTCTATGCTGGATTTTCGAAAACCGCTTTTTCTCTCTCAGTAGCTTGGGTTGTCACTTGTTGCGCCAGAGGATACGGAGGTCAGTTTTCAAGAATTAATGCATTATTTATTTCTGTACCTTTGAGCACTAAAAATTGTTTGCAGTTCTCATTGGAACAGAAGTACTATTATTGGTGCTGTTTTTGAAATATCCACTGGACTTTCAGCAATGCTCTTTCTCTAGCTTGAGTTATCATTTGTTGTGCCAGAGGATGCGGAGGTTAGATTCTTAAAATGAGTGCATAATTCGAATAAGGGGAAAAACCAACACAGATAAAGCACAAATTCCCAAGAAAAACACAAAATATTGCTATTTCAAGGCTACAGTGGAGCCTCTTCACCAGTGCAAAAAAACTCACCACAAAACAAAAAAGTCAAGAGAGAAACGTGGACACTGGTATACAGGTTGTTTCTGAACTCTTGATCAAATCTTTAAGGGAGGATAATGCACATCAAGACAAAAAATATAATGGCAAAAATAAACGGCCCCAAACGTCTTCCGAAGAAGATAGGCGAAACGAAAGTTTCGGGTCTAAAATCTCAAATGATTATAAAAAAAAACGGAAAAATTGGTAGATTCGTTTGCGGTTTTCGCTAAAATAATTCTTTTTATCAGCATTTTCTTGAAAATAAATTTTGAAGATGTAGTTTTAAAAATGCCGATAGGAGGAGCTTTAGATTTTGGAGTAACGAACAACTATTTTTTACTACTAATTTTGAAACTCATCAGATTTTTTCTGATGATTCAACTTAAATCTTCAGCTCAAAATCCGAGTCATTGGGCTTGATTAAGTCGCGCAAACAGTGTTCAGAAAATGAAATATACTGTCACAAAAAAAAGAAAAAAAAACAATACATTAACCCAGAAGGAAACAGACGATCTTCACGAAACTTAAAATTGATCAGGGTGGCGACAGATCAGGGAAATCAGGGAGATCAGGGAAAAGTCAGGGAACTTTATTGATCAGGGAAAAGTCAGGGAAATATCAGGGAATTTTGAAAAAATAACAAAAAATCAGGGAAAATTGATTTTATGAGGAAAAATTTTTTTTTGCTTTACAAAATTAAGTACTCTAATTCCCTACGCATTTTCTGCCAATTATCTGTTCAAAAAATAAGTAAAATTAATGAGGTGCGATTATACACTGCCGCATATTTGTGCATCTTTTTTCCTCAACATCAAAGTATTGAATCTTACTTATTAACCACAGAATGAACTTCTTAAGATTGCTTCTATATTTGCTAGGTTGTTTATTTTAACTAGCTTGAAATTTCCTTTTACGCTTTTAATGCTACGTAAAATAAACAAACATTCAGGCGAAGAGGAAGCTTTCATTAATGCCTTAGCTCCTTTGCCTTGATTCCATTGTCTCTAAGTAAGCGTACTGTAATCACGATTTCAAGAAGAAATCTTTGGTTTTTGAATGAATACTATAAAAGCTTAAAAGTTATTTCTTTTTTGCGTTTTTAATTTAATTGCTAAAATTGAGCTTTCAATTTAAAAAAAACTTTTGTTTTTTGCCGTTATTCTATTTGTTGTCACCACAGATTATAAAAGTTTTCTTTTCTTCAGACTTAAGTGATTCTTTAATTTTACAACCAAGTTGTATTCTTCTTTTATATATTTTGAAATTAACTAATTGTTTTTTTTTTCTTTTTTTCCTTGCATTTCAAAGTTGTTTGTTACAAAAGCAATCTAAGATTTTTTTTTCGTTACATACTGAAATCACTTGAAATAGAGTTAACTTGTGTACTTAAGTAAATATCTTTATTTTTTTAATTGTTAAAATGCTGTATTCATTCATTAAAACCTATGTTCTTGATTAGAAAAAAGCTCCCTATGAATGAATGTCAAATGGTTTTATCTGTTTTGCAGAAATATGTCAATTAGTTATATCAGAATAACTACATTACTTCTCTTCTTTCACTATTACTTGTTATTCTTGCAACAATTATTATACTGTTTGAAAACTTAGATCAAAATAATTTCAATTACTTTTTAGTTCTATCATAAATACACATATGTTTTTAAGAGTAATTTCAATAGTTTCTTAAAATTCTTATGCTAAGTGACTTCTGAAAGTAAAGTTTTTTTTTTTTTAATTTTCTATAATCTTTCCATGTAGAAAAATTTAATATACTGTTTTGTAAGGTTTTTTTCACCAAAAAAATTGACTTGATATGTTTTTTTTTTAAACCATTTTATTAAAAAAGTAGCATCTTTCAAAAATATATCTTTAGTTTAACAACTTTACACAACTTAAAACGTTTAAAATACTGCATTTTATACAAACATACAATAGATTTCAAGTAGAGCAAAGAAAGAAAACCATTATCATTGGTAACGTAAATCAGGGAAATTTGGTGAATTTAATCAGGGAAATCAGGGAAAAGTCAGGGAACTTTTTTTCACAGTTCCTGTCGCCACCCTGTTGATGCGGTCTATGACGAAATAAGGGAAGTGTTACAAATTCAGAACAAAAGATTGTTTTATTAAGAAGTTATGACATAATAAAGGTTACAAAACCGTAAATTGTATACTTTTCTCTAGCAGCTATACAAGACAAAACTCGGCATGGTATGGAGTGAAATAGGTTACTTATGACTAATGGGAGTGAAACGGGATAAATCGTAGAAGATAAAATGCCTCCTGTCTGTCACAACCCTGCTAACCAAGTGCAGGGAAAATCCAATCAATGAAATTCCAATCCATCGCAATGGACCCCGGTTCGACATACCAGCCTCTTTCAGTCTACTCAGGATTGTTTTTCTTGATATCATCAGCTTCTTGGAAGGTGTTGAATGGCATGGAACTAATGTTAGATACCTCTTTGATACGATAGTGGCCGTTCTTATGATGTGCGATCTTGGCGCTCATTTCTGTTTCTAGAATGCCTTAACCGATCGCATTGGAGTGATTCATTTATTTTTACATACTTTATATACACTAAGCTACTACCATATCACTCCGACCGAATTGGCAGATACGGACGTACAAACAACCTGCTTCTCTGAGAACTATTGTACGTCTTTTCAAAAAGTCCAACAATTGTTCGTATACCTCTAAAAGGTCGTCCTAGTCACAATAGCGTTCTTGCAACTCGACAGTTTCTTTTGAAGTGCCCTTTGACACAATCTTTCACACTCTCAATCGTACCTATCTGCGCATCTTGTACGCGCATAGCGCGCTTACCCTTTCGTCACTGGCGACAAAATTTTAATTATCTCTTACCAAACTACATTCCTGTCGAGTTTGTTGGTTGCAGCTCAATTTATTCTTGATGCATACATTTTTTATGACAAAGTGTGTTTCAACCTTTGAAGACAAGTTCCGTTTTCGCCACTTAATCACTCTCAACAATTAAAATTTTGAATTAAAAATTTAAGTTTAAGTCCAAGCAATAGAAAACATTTAATGAGATTCAAAAATAGCAGTAAAAAATAGTTGTTCGTTGCTCCAGAGTCTAAAGCGCCCCCTATCGGCGTTTTTTAAAATTATCTCTTCAAAATTTATCTTCTAGAAAATATTGATAAAAAGAATAATTTTGGCGAAAACTGCAAACGAATCGACCAATTTTTGCGTTTTTCATGATCGTTTGAAATTTTGGAACCTGAAATTTAATGGTGCCTGTCTCCTTCGGAAGACGTTTGTGACCCTTATTTTTGTCATTATATTGTTTGTCTAGATGTGTACTATCCCCCCTTAAAGTTTTGCCCAAGAGTTCAGAAACACCCTGTATATACCGAATGGGAGAACCAATAGGAATTCACAACAAGAAACGTGCACGCATACATACACACATACGTCACATACACGCCTACACACACGCACTCACGCACGCCTATACACACACATACACACATTCGTGATTGCGAAAAGCATAATTTGAGTTCAAAATGTCAAAGTATTTTTGTTTCATCAGAGCAAAAAACTCACCACAGAACTTTCTTACCCAGTTTCATACCAATTAATGGGATGTTTCTAGTTTGCTAGTTTATTCTAATTTACAAGAGAAAAAGTAGTGTTGAAGATAAAGCAAATTCTGAAGAAAAATGCAGCATGTAGCTACTTCAAGACTACAGTGGAGCCTTCTAATCAGTGCAAACCATAGACTAATAATAAGAATAGACCGAGCTATGGCAACCCTTTTGCTGCTCATAAACCAAACCATGTGACTGGTGGATATCCTAGCAACAGCGGGCGTTGATCGTAGCAGACGATCAACGCCCGCGAGAAATAAAATAAATAGAATTGATGGAACACGGAAGAATGATCTTTTATGGACTCCGATTTGTAAATTTCTTATTCTAAGTTGTAAATATTTTGTTAATATAGTGAGTTCTTCGTTTAGATAGTACTGTGCGTTTTCTTTAATCAATTTCAATAACTCTCTAAACAATTAAAGATGCAAGCGCCCAAAAAGAATCGGCAAACGGTAAGATTTTTACCTACAATTTCAATTTAAGATACCGATTAGTACATTTTTGCGTTAACGCAAAACGTTTACGCCATTACGTTCACGCCAACGCTGACATAGCAATTCCAAATGAAATAAAAGTTACTGAAAACTGTGAACAAAAACTAATTACTAATGTCAAAATAATGCATAACTAAAAGAAAAACAGTTCAATCTCTGCACCTGGAAAAAAAATTATAATGAAAACACATTACGTCTTAGAATTCATGTCGAGTGCCAAACTATAGATAATGTTGCCATCTAGCAACCATGCTGCCAAAGTTTTAGCCAAGCCTTCCACTAGTCACATGATGTATCCATGAACCAATTTTTTCATCAGCAAGTCTGGGAAAGCTCGGTCTACTCTTATTATTAGTCTATGGTGCAAACACTCGCCACACAAAAAGAAAGTTCTGTGGTGAGCTTTTTGCACTGATGAAGCAAAAGTACTTTGACATCTTGATTTCAAATTATGCTTTTTGTAATCAAGAATCTGTGTACGTGTGTGTATAGGCGTGCGTGCGTGCGCGTGTGTAGGTGTGTATGTGACGTATGTGTGTATGTAGGCGTGCACGTTTAACGATAGCAACAGCAACGAACTTCAATTTCAAACTCTGATTGTATTGCTTATACTTGCGAAGAGTTAAGGAAACTCAACATGGATAAACTGGCCCTGTGTTGCCCCTTACATCAAATTAGACACAATCAGGACCCTGGAAAATACGAAAAAGATGGAACAACAGCACCTATGCTGCAGAAACTGTGCCTCTGATACAGAACTGTCACCAGAACATCTTTTCTCACGTCCTGCCATTTTGGTCATCCTACAACAAAATTAATCACTGTCCACAAGAAAATCTTTATTCGGACATTTTTTGTCTTGATATAGCTGAAAAAGTGTGTTGTTTTATTTTCCACTAGTGGCACCCACACGGCTTCGCCCGTAATAGAAAAATTAAAGGTCTTTTGGTTCGCCTGTATATTTACAAATAATGTATGGTGAATTTTCTTGCCAATTGGCTTGTACCGACGTTACAGTTCCACATTATGATAATTTCGTATCTCGCCAATTAGCTTGTGCCCATGTTACGGTTCCACGTTATGATAATTTCGTAATTTATGATAGTTTTTTTCTTAAAATTGGAATAAAAAAAGAACCACATCGAATTTTCGAAAAATCGCTTCAAGGTGCACACCTCCATGCTACAAACTAACTTTGTGCCAAATTTCATGAAAATCGGCCGAATGGTCTAGGCGCTATGCGCGTCACAGACATTCAGACATCCTCCGGACAGAGAGATTTTCAGCTTTATTATTAGTAAAGATGTTCATAACGCGACAACCAACCAACTACTTATACTGACCTCATATGGTGGTGTTCGGGGGCGGGGGAGGGTATGCGGGCCCTGAGCTTAGTGCTCAAGGATGAGTGAGGGGTGGAGACTGCAGAGACTGAAAGGTTGAGAACCCCTGGTTTAAATGAAGCACTTTAGGGTTTCCTCATGAAATAGTGAGACGTGTACCCACAACTGGGGTAACTTAGGAATTGGCGGGTAACATTGACCCAACAAACGTAAAGGGCTTATCTATGTAAAGGTGGTTATCACTTTATTGCCGTTAAGGATCTAGTCAGGCAGCACTGGCTTGACTAGTAAAATCAATAATTATTGGTAGTGCTGATCGACTTTTCGTTTGTTATTGCCCCAAAGTAACCTCATTTGCCGGTAACCATATTTTTCAGGTATTATAAATAGGTTCCTATCCTGGAGGGTGTGGATTCCGCTGAGCAGGCTCGCCTTTTGCATGTACCTCGTCTCCCCAATCGTTCAGCTGTTGAGCATCGGCTCCTCGAAAACCGTCAGAGATTCGACCCCTAAGGAATGGGTGAGTATCAACCGAGGGTATAATTGGGGCAAAAGTAAAGTTTAAGATCTAAAGTTTAACTTTAGATCCTTCCCTTCCTTTTAGAGAGATACAGTTTTGTGCATTTCTTCCGAGCTCTCTCAGAGTAACTGAGGAGTTTTCTTTCGAAACGGATTAGATCCACTTCTGGATTTTTTTTTTTTTTTTTTTTTTGAACAATCACGATTGCTTATTGTTCTCACTTGACTGTTTTGATGTCCTTTGATTTTATTTTCCCACCGCCACCCTCCGCACCCTTACCGTCGACCGGCTCCTCACGATGCTGCTCCTACAGCGAAAGCCGTCTCCAGGTTGCATCCATGTCCTACACACACGCGCATATATACACAACTACACACGCGCACATACACACACACAAACACACACATACACAAATACACACACACACAAACACATACATACACGCATACACACAACTACCCACACATTCGTGCCTGCACACAGACAGAAACACATATGCCTACACACACATACACATACCCCCCCCCCCAAACACATTCATATAGTACACAACTACCCACACACTTATGCCAGCACACAGACACAAACACACATGCCTACATACACATTCCCAATACACACAAACACACATTCCCCCTACACACAAACACAGATTCCCCCTACACACAAACACACATGCTCCCCACACACAAACACACACGCCTACATACACACACTCGTGATTTCGAAAAACATAATTTGAATTCAAGATGTCAAAATTCAAATTAATTTTTCTTTTTTTTTTTTAGAATCTATAATGTAAACCCTATCGACCCATGAATTTCTATCTTCTCGAAGTGGTTTATATCTACTGTTGAAAAATGCGTAAACATTGGTTTTACCACCTAATCGGTGTACATTCACATCCATCCCCTTATTTCAGGTATTTTACAGCAAAGTGGAACATCCCTTATTTGCCGGTACCCACTCATTCACTTTCATATCAAAGGGGCACAAATCCTAATTTGAATTTGCCACTTCTACTTCAAAAGTAGTTCACAAATAAAATAGGGGAGCAAAGTACTAGCTGAGCATTTCCAATCAAGCGTGATACCCGTCCGTATTAAGAGATCGCAACACCTTGCGCCTTGTGCAAGTCTGTTATCAGTTAGGCAAGCGAGACCTCAAATTGTGATTGAAGTATGAAGTATGAAGTGAAAAGGGGGGGGGGCGTTTGAAAACAGCGCGAGCACCGAGACCACAGGTCTATTGTACTATCCCCGCTTAGACTACTAAAGAAGCCCAGTAACAGAAATAAATCTCAGCAGTTGCCTAACCGAAATTCTAGGCAGTTCCCAGGGATCTACATAGTGGTATCCCAAGTGCTCAAATCTTTGTGCAGAGTAGAAGTCACATTCACGTAGCACATGAATTGAGCTTTCATCAGCCATATGACATCCTCTACACGAAGGGTTGTCGATAACACCCATCAGATTAAGGTGCCTATTAAGAGAGTAGTGTCCAGTTAGTGACCCAACAGACTTCTTGATGAAATTGTGATTACTAAATTAAACTAGAGGACCCAACAGACCTTTTTCTGTTCAAACTTTATAAATTGAAAAGTTAAAAAATTTCAATCTATCAAGTGCTTGAACCGTTTTGTTGAAAAAAAATGTAAAACGAATATATTTTAAAGATTATTGTTGTGAAAATGCGTATGTTTATTACAACTTGATTTATGTAATGCCCACCGAGCACAGTTTTATTAATTTTTTTCTCGCGTACTTGAATAGATCTTCATATGAGGAGTTTACTTTCAAAACGAATTATATCCAGTTTTATATTTTTTTGGCAAAAAGAAATAAAAGTTTTACGCACAAACACTAACTGTTACAATTTCTAATTTTTCACAATGTTTTTGTAGAATAACAAGTGACTATTGTCATAAGTCTAGGAATTTTCCTCAATTTTACCAGACCTAAACTGTCAATTTTGTTTTGGATACATACCTTTTTGGTGTAAAACAGTGAATATCATCCCTTTTGCAAAAAAAAAAAAAAAAAAACACGCATTCTCTTCAGAAATAAATTTAATTATATTGAAACCATTAATATTCATATATTGCCTGATTTATTATTTCCACCAAAGATAAAAATCTTCCACTGCACTGATCTTTTGTGTACAGAACTACTACCCTGTTGTAATTTATCTGGACGGAAATAAAATTTGTTTCTTCTATAAATTCCACCATCTTTTCCTTTCATAATATACTGGTTAGTCAAATATACTGAAAGTCTTCTTGCCAGTAGCACAAAAACTCCGCTGGATTTGAGCCGAGAAACAAATGCTGTTATGTACGGTACTTTCTGATCATTTGATTAGGAAAATCTGGGGCAATGATCCTGTCACATGGTTCAACTACAACGACAGGAAGAGACGTTTTAAGTGAACCCAGTGAAAAAAACCAACTATCTTCCAGTACTTTAATTTAAAATGTATCATGGGACCTAAGAGCGTTGCTTTCAAGAAATGTGTAGGTCTCTCTCTCTCTCTCTCTCATATGGGATTTGTTTACTATTTCCATAAATATTGTCCACTCTGTTACACAAGAAGTGCAACAGATTGGAAAAATAAGTAGTTACAATCTTTTTCTAAACCTAAACATAAAGTTACAGTTAAAATAGTAATACAAAAGCAAAGAGTAACTCTAAAATTACTACGTTATATGTAATTTAGATTTTTTTTAAATTTTAATTAATAAAATTAATGTAACATAGTTTACATTTTGTTACTCAAATTTACTATCAGAGACAAAAAATGAATCTTACCTTGCTTGTGTTGATTGTCGAATGCACTAGGGTTAGCTAAACATGGTGTTTTTACCATCTGGTCATCTCAAAAGTATTGCTAGTTTTTTTGTTAAAATATTTTTTTATTCTTTAATGACTGTAACAGAGTGGACATTTCAAAAGTTGTAAACTGTAGGGACAATTGTAAATTCCCTGCATTTTCATTAAAAAAATATTTTTCTAAAAAAAATTTATTGTTTAAATTGTTACAATAAAGGTGTTGCAATGTAATTGGAAATTCTTTTTGTTATTTCTTCTAAGCAATTACTTAAATCACTTTTTAACTGTCACTGTTTTGAAGCTGGGACATCAAGATTTTGCCTTTTTGACTAACATATTTAAAAAAAAAATTCCTAAATTAAAATATTAAAAACAAAAAATACCTCATGATACAAAATTGCATGAAGAATAAAGAAAAAAATATGATTAATTCATATTAAGTATAAAATTTTCTGTAAAAAATCCAAAAGTGCCGGACATGAAATGTACCATTTTCGTCGGAGTGACCCATAAAGTAATCAAATTAATATTTTGCGAAACAGAAAGCAATATTGAAAAAAATTAATTAATTTGAATTTTGAGATCTTGAATTCAAATTATGTTTGTCGCAATCACGTGTTTTTTTGCTTGTGTGCAGGCATGTGTGTGTGTGTGGGTAAGTGTGTATGTAGGCGTGTGTGTTTGTGTCTGTGTGCAGGCATGTGTGTGTGGGTATGTGTGTGTATATATGTGTATGTGTGTATGTATATGTGTGTGTGTTAGTGTGTGTGTTTGTCTAGGCGTGTTTTTGTGTCTGTGTGCAGGCATGAGTGTGTGGGTATGTGTGTGTGAGTGTGTGAGAGTGTATGTGTGTAGGATGCGTGTGTGTATGTATGCGTGTAGGATATGGACGCAACCTGGAGAGGTTTGGTTTCGCTAAAGGAGCAGCATCGTGAGGCCGGTCGATGGTGCTGCTGCAGAGGGAGGCGGGGGGAAAATAAAATCAGCGTAACACCAAAAACAGTCAAGTGAGAACAATAAGCAATCGTGATTGCTCAAAAAATGTCAGTTGTGAGTGAAATATTTTCTTCTTCTTTACGTTCCTTGGCGACATAAGTTTCATCTCTCCCAATCAATTAAAACAAATTTTTAGCTTTATTCTTACACATTTTCGTGAAGAGAGTAGCAGCATTCTATTAAAATTATTGAAATGTTGATAAAAATTTGGTGATTAGAATTTCTTTTATGAAAAATGTAAAAAAAATTATCTGAAATGTTAAGGTTCTTTAAATATTTCTTTCTTTGCAAAAATGCAATTTGCGAGACAGAACGAGCCGTTGATTTCTTGAAAAAGAAAATAAAATTTCTTACCTGTTTTTATATTCGCAACTCCAACGAACTATAGGGGGCACTGCAGTCACTGTCTAATGGCGAACGAAAAAACTAAAACAAACGCACGTGGTAACGAAGAAAATGCTAATAAGCCTAGTAAATTTTGTTCGTATGCATGATTTTTTCGCTTTATTCTTTTTAAATTAATTTTCAAAGTCTTGTTGATATTCTGGCCCATGTAGAAAGCAATGAGAATTCAAGAAGCATTACTAAACGTCAAACATTAATGCAAACTACGTAGTTCGTAGTTCTAAGCAGCCATTTTCACGATGTTGAATTCGATATTTATCAATTCTTGATAAAACTAAATAATAATTGTGGCCTGACAAGAATAACAATTAATGCTAGCAAATTTAATATGACATTACAAATTATTACCAAAAGAAGATGATACTTCTTTGCTTTGCTTGGCTAGCGCTTATTGTTTTGCATTTGTAGCTGAGTTATTTTTCTCAAATTGCCGAATCGGTTAATTTAAAAATTTTCTTTTTCGTATATTTCTAATTTCTGCGTTATGATTTAATTATGTCATGTTATGCAAATCATCAACAACATTCTCACAGATATATGGTGGTAGTTTTCTTTTCAGTTGATTGACCATTATTTCTTTTTACTTATCGAATTCTGTAATCTTTTTACCATTTTATTCCACTCATGATAAAAATTAAAAATGGTTTAACTAAAAACGCGAAATCTCGCCAAGGCTACTTTGCTCGCACAATACTAAAACTATAACCCTAAACAAATTTGGCGAAACCTTTCAACTGAGGATAAAAGGAATAAAGTAAATTCTTTCTCGGTTGAACATTTTTCATTTTGTTCTACTATAATATGTTCAAGAAAATATTTTGCGTACTGTCCATTCCAACTAAATACTGCTGTAAAATATGGTTAGTTAAATTAATTTAAGATTAAAAAAAACTCATATTCTTACAAATTCATACAAAACAATAAAAAATTTTACCTTGTATAACGTTATCCAAGTTTGTTAATCCAGAGTTCACCATTTCTCAATCAACTCATATCTTAAAAGGAAATAAGGAAAACTAACATTATTTTGAGAAGCTCGAGAATACTACTAAGGGACGAATTAATTTCTGTAGCTGAAAGCAAACTAAGACACATCGATTGCGTTAATAAAAACTCAGAACACACTGCCTGTGTTTACGTCAACAGACACACGTGGAACGCAACGTGGCAATGTTTTAGTTTCTTCGGCAGTTTTGTAAATCACCGCAAGGTAGCGTATTCGAGCGCTGGAGTTGCGAATTGTAAATTATATCCATTACAGATTATTGAAGTTCTAAGATTTTTATTTCTTTTTTATTCTTCATTACAGAGTAATAGTACAAAAATGAATTTATGTTTGTATAAGTAATTTAACTATAAAAAGGAGTTTTACTAAATCCAGAGTGGAACTCTAATGTCAGTAGCATTAGTGAAAAAAAATGGCTTAAAATTCGAAATTTAATTTGAAATTGGCGTTCGCGTTGGCTAGTGCTGAGAGCGCTAAACAGCAAAATAAGGATTTTTGAGTCAGCCGGTTTCTAGTACGTCATTGCTCATTTAAGGTAACCACTGAAGAGGCCTTCTTATAGGTAGTGATGATTCAACATCGTGGTCGAAATGGCTGCTTAGAACTACGAACTACGTAATTTGTATTAATATCTGACGTTTAGTAATGCTTCTGTTGTGTATTTTTCATGTCTTACAGGTTTGGCGATTCTTTGGCGATTATTTTGTTTCCGCATTTCTCGCTTTCCTGTTTTTTGTTCTAGTGGAAAATCCTTTTATAACTATTGAAAGGATATTTAATGAAAAGGATAAAAGTGAGATGAAGGTCGAGCAAAAGAATGCGACAGAGAATGGTGACCAAATACAAAACAATTCTCAATTGGAAGTAAGAAGAATAAATAATGTGATAACTGTAAGCGCTCTTTGATGGAAAAAGAATAATAAAGTAAAAATTTTGTACAACAAAAAAATTAGTTTCTTTTGTATTTGAATAGAATATCTAAAACGCACTCTATTTTCCACAAATCTATACTAATATTATAAAAAGAGAGGGCGGATTTTTGTGTGTTTATATGCTCGAGGTAATCTCCGGAACCTCTGCGACTATTTGAAAAAGTCCTTCACTATATAAAAGGTGCTTTCTTACTGAGTGACATAGGCTATAATTCGAAAAAATCCGATAAATAGTTCTATTTTTGTTCCAATTTAGGCCAACTTTCACATGAATTCCCGAATATGGGAGTGAAAAATTACTTGCACATATTGATATTATATATCGTTGAAAAAGGTAGAATTTTCCGCGTTCTAAACAATTTGTTTCAATGCTCTAACTTAATAATTACGGCGGGAGTAATCTGCGTTTTTAACTCGAACTTTTTTTTAACTTAGCTGAAATTTAAGAACTAATTTCTTCATTATATCTATCAATAAAAAGTGAAGGAATTGTCCCCAGTTTTCTTATTGACAGCATTGAAAAGAGCGAGATTTTTTACTCCAGATCTCTATCGACATATGGTCGAAAAACTTAGCTTCTATCTTCAAAGGGGAAAAGTTACAAGCGTTTTTAAATCAAATTTCAAACATTTCATTTTGATTTAGGTTGTAAATCATTTTATTTTCACGTTTCAACGGTTACGCTTTTTGAATCCATTGTTTAATTCCTTATCTTCCATTTAATTTCTTAAACTTATTTTATTCCGTGTTTCCATGGTTACGCTTTTAAAATCCATCTTTCGCATTTTAATTTCTTAAAAGTATTTTAATATCTATTGTCATTGTTTGGAAGGGTAATTTTGCATGGTGTTTTTTTTTTCTTTTGTTAGGGCCTGATTGTTGAATATATGTCACTTGACACAATTTTTATTCTCTAGGTAGACCGGGCAAAGCCGGGCAACGCAGCTCTTAATATATAAAGATTTGAAAGCTACTGTTAGTGTGGTTTTATACTTTTTTGTTTGTTTGGCGAAACATTTATTATTGCCAAAGAAAAACATCCGCGTCACTCGCAAAAGGAGTGGGTTCCGGTAGCGTGGTCGCTTGGCGCTGAGCAGTTCAGACTAGGATTATTGGTTTAAAGCAACCGTAAATGTAATTCATTGTTTTGGCGATTTAGTTTGAAAGAAAAGAAACTTTTGATTTGTTTTTATCCAAGCGAAATGTACGAAATTTTCTTCTTTTTTTTCTGACAATGATTTTTGAATGCTCCACTGTATGTTTTTTTTTTTTTTCTTTTTTTTTCATTAGACGGATGGATTATGATAGCGTGGTTGCTGGGCGAATTTGGCGATAAACAATAGAGATGCGGAACTGTTTTTACATTTGAAAGATATTAGTATTTGATGTCTTTTTTTTTTTTTTTTTTGTTTATTTGGCGAAATATTTTAAATTGCAGTAAAAATCGCTTTACTCACTAAATAGAGTTTTAAAGCAACTGTAAATCTAATTTAATGATTTGAAGAAAAGTTTTAAAGTCCAATGAAACTTTAAAAGTTTTTTTTTTTTTTTTTTTTTTGAAAAGGTGTGTACGCATTTTATACAAAGAAAAATTATCATTTCACGTCAGAGGGGGAGGGGGCGTCAATTTTTTTTATTCAACGGTCTTCCATTAAATTTTCAGCACGGGCATTGCTGTGCGGGTACTGCTAGTGTTCAATAAAGTGCCTGAAACTTAAACTTTCCTGGCAGGAGGGGAGGGGTGGAGGCTAATCAGTGTCAAGGGCCACGTGGACGTGCTAGTATAAGGTGATTGGTCAATGTTGTAGCTACACCAAAATTAGGATAATGGGAAACTTTCCCAATATGGGCTTAAAAAGCTGTAAAAATTACTTCACTCAAAATAAAATGAATGATTGAAAAGAAAACATTTGAAAAAAAAAGTATCACGTCTTTTTTTTTCAATAAATCTTTAAATATACATAGATTAAGAAATCAAAAACCTTTAAACTAAAAAATCATAAACAATGTTAAAAAAAAAACTAAATTTGCAAATGATTGTGTAGTTGTAACTGTTTCGGACTTTGAAGGAACCCTGTTTTTAATTCATAAAAATGAGAGAATGTGGATGAAAAGACATTCGACAAAAGGTTTCGTCCCGTCTGTCAAATATTTAGAACAAGAGCCCATGAGCGCCAGACCTATGCCATAGTATAAAGGCCCAAAATTTTTCTGCGTAAGCACATCACAGCAGGTGAGAAATTATGTAAATAAAACGTAATTATGGGCATTCTACATGATTCATGAATAATCAAAAGGACAGTCACGTGTAAAAGTAATTTCTAATGACGCAGATGTTCTTTTCATCTTAGATCATACATATAAAATATCTTCATATAAAAACTGGTGCAATGCATCAAGGAACTCAGTTGGCCACACTCAGTTTATGCTCACAAGCTCAAAGTATCATCAGCAATAATGAGGTCATAAAAAAAAGAAGAAACATGCATCTAAACCTCTTAGCAGCACATGTTTTAACTGGTTGTGTCATTTATTTCTTCTATTGGAATGTCAACTGTTCGTGTCCTAAAAAAAAAACTAAGTTTGTATGAGGACATAATTCATCTATTCAGCGGAAACCAAATAAGGAAGCCTGTACAATAAAGCTAGCATACACTCAATGATAAAAATGGGGGTAAAAATGAAATATTTGCAGTTACTGCCCTTTACTTACCTACGGCAGTGTACCACAGATACAAAACTTGTTAAAAATCCGTCTATTTTAATACAAAATGGGGAATAATTAATCTAAATCATCAGTTGAGTGAATTCTAAATGAAATATTTGATCAACAGTAAGAGATCAAGCTGATGGGCTTTCTCCGCATTTGATAGATCCTGACGGAAAAAACATATGTACAGAGATACATTCCGCAGGATTGCAACTGAATGAGTATCTGGTCAATATTGTTTAACTTGAGCTTGCCAGATTTCTGAAGTGTTCAACCGGGACACCCCCCCCCCCTCCTCCCTCGTCGCGATTCAAAAGGAAAAAAGGGATGATAGTGGAAACAAGTAAAATTTTCTGAAGACAGTGACATTTTCAGAAACTATAAGGAAGCTCGACCCCCCCCCCCTTTCCCCGTAAAAACTTTTTAAATATGCTACAAAAACTATTGAAAATCAACATTTTAAAGGTTTTTTTTAAAATAATTTTTCAGCTTCAGAATGTGTTGTCAGCCCAAAATTTTGGAAACTTCGGATCACAAACACCAATGAAGGGAACACATCCCTGGCTAGTTTTTAGCGTGTTTTAGAAGGTATTTCATTCTCACTGCTATGGATCAATACTAATTATGAACCTAAAACGGGGGAATAATGAATGACACAAGCCGATAAATTTAAATATTTATTTCTTACATGTTAATGTTTGTTAGTTACTTTAGTAAGAAGAAATGCTTCGAACGAGGAATAAAAACTTGAACAACATGTATTTTTTATTTGCTAGGACTTTTTTTTTAGAAACTTTTTTTGATTTTAATGTTGTTGTAAACATCCGCACAAGCTGATTCGATATTAATTTTACAAGTCTATGTTTCAAATGACAAAGTAATTATCCAAATAACCCTTCACAGTTAATCATTTGTAGACTTTTTTGGTCATCTACTCAAATTTATCTTTTTCCGGTACCTGAAGTAAACCGGCCGGGACACCGGGATTTCGCCTAAAATCCGGAACTGTCCCGGTCAAACCGGGACGTCTGGCAAGCCTAGTTTAACTGAATCAAATTCAAGTGATTTCAAAGCATGGTTAAAACTGTAAATGATTCTTATTTTTTTGATATAAATGATTATTGATATTGTTTCAAATTCTGTAAATAGTAATTATTTTTGTGATTAATTTGTCGTAATCTAGGTAAATTTGGCGTTTGTTAAATTATCTTTCATCTAGAATTATTGTAGTAACGTAACCTGTAAATAGTTTCTTGTAATGAATATACAGCCCCCGTACATTCGACTGAAGTATACAGTCCCCCTATTTTTCATTGATAAGGTTTCTGAATGAAAAGAAGATACGAGAAGCATTTGGAATATTGTGGAATTTTTCCGATGTTTATAAATAGCGGTCCTGCATGACAAAGAGTCAGACTCAACTGAGCCGTTGGGCTGAGAGCATTTATTTTGCTCTGTGTGAGTTAGCTCTGTTTATTGCGAGGCATTTCGCTGTGTTTTTTTTTCGTATTTGGTTGTAAATACGTGTGTAACCGTTGAGTTTACGGTGTTGATTGTTATTTGCTTAATTGCTGATGATTAATTTAGAAGTTGTCAACAATCTTTCCTGTACATAGTGTAAATAAATCTCCTGTGTTTCTCTCAAGAACTGTGTCGTCCTTTCAAGAAAGTTGAAGCTGCACCAGAACCTTTAACAATATAAATCTTATTTACTTCCGCAATACATTTTTTATAAAATCACTTTTGTTTTTGACCACGATTAAAATGGATGATCAAGAATTATATGTTGGAATAAAATTATCAAGTTTTTAATTTTTTCTTCCTTTTTAGAAGTAACTAGCAAAAATACCCGGCGTTGCCTGGGTTAGCAATAATTATGAGAAACAATCGTTACTTGCATTTGTTTTCTGTTTTAAGTGAAAGAATTTAAAACACACCTTTTTGACGTGATTTAAAATCTAGCTTCTTCCTTACTCATAAAACTAAAGTAGAATTAAGTAAAAAGAGTAAAATAGTATTCATTTAGAAACGAAAACACGAAATTTAACCATATACAAATTTGAAGAATTTCCGAAGTATGAAATTAAACTTCACATGTTTAAAATGATTTATCAGTATGGAGTCTTATCTTCTTTGTATGTCTATTGAAGTGTGAACTGTTCAAAAAAATGTAGCCGCGCGACCGTAATCCCCTTAACCTTGCTTTAGTTATTTTGGAAAATTTTAATTATTGTGGGTTCTTGGTGCGATTTAAAATGGTACAGAATTTGCGGGAATCGTTTTGGGATACCTTGGATAATGCTCCCCCTCCTTACTTTGTAAAACGGCATGTTACTCATTTTTGTTAAAGAGATATTGTCACCAGATGCTGAGATACTTTTGGTCACGACAAAATGACGCTAAATAATATCCGAAATGTTTCCAAAATAAGTAGTAACATTTGGCGATGGTTTGAATTTGTGCACAAAGTCACATTAATGGAAGTTTTTGTGCTGTTTATGGATTTGCCTAATTTAGTTGCTGGATTATTTTACAGTAAAAAAAGTTTTTAAAGATTCTTTGATTGGCGATATTTTGTGTACATGGTGAAAGCTGACAAACATTATTACATAGTCTTTGGCTTTAAAAACCGCGACAGTTTAAAAAACTGCCAAATGCATCCCATACTGAAATCTTTCTGCATAAATTTTGGCGAAGTTTCTGCTGTTAGATTGGATAATCATTAAGTGTCCAAACAGCACAAATAATTTAAAAAAACCATTAATTACACTAAAGTTCCGTTTAAATGGAAAATAATCAGCCAAATCTAGTTATTATTAGCCAATCTTGGGGAAAAAACGTTACTTTGATATTTGACTTGAGAAAAGCCTCAAACAGTCAGACGAAACACAAAAATATTCAACAATTCTAGCTATGAGCTGGTAGTTGAGATGATACACTAAATAAGGAATTGGGCTGAGGAAAGCCTTCGAACATGGAACAAAAAAAGCTCATAACTCGTTTTTCATACAACTTAGAACTTTTTAACAGATGCCATCTTCAGCAGAAAAATAAGCGCTTTCGATGGACACATAATTTTAATATGTGCACGTATTTTTTCACCGTCATATTGAGGCATTTATGCGAAAATTGGGACTAAAATTGGAACTATCAATCGGAATTTTTTCGAACTAATCTATAAACCTTCCCAGTACCAAACTGAGCAAACGGTGAAAGTTTCAGCCAAATCTGACGGATAATTTCTGAGATCTTAGGGAACAAATTTACCAAACTCCATTTTTATATATATATAGATTACAACGTTTAATAAATATTTAGGGAGAATAATTTGATTTTGAATTTTATCTGATTAAAATTGCTTCTAATGCTTAAACAAAGGGTAAAATAAGAGTATCATTTTAATAGAATAATTGCTGTATTTTTTGTAAACTATAGTTAACCTCCCTTTATACCACAATACTTTAAAATTCGTAGTGTGTATGATAAATAAATATTATTTTATGCATCATAAAACTTGCTTCTGTTTCTACAGTCACTTAGCCCTGCATAAAATCATGGAGTGAATGTTTTACATTTTAATTTAATACAAAACTATTAATCTTCTCTTTTTTACAGACAAATCCAGAAAGCTTTTTAAATCCTGAAGTATGCTGGAATATTTGCATACTAACAAATCTATAGTGTTTTTTTATTATTATTTAATTGAAAAATAAATTCAAATGTGTAATTTTATAGATATTTTACCTCTCTGGTTCCTGATTTCATAATTTTTTTAAGTAATTTTCCAGTAGTTTTTAAACGAAAAAATAACGGGATGACCAATTAATAACAATAGTTTATAGTATTATTCAGAGCACTCGCAAGATCTTTTAAATTAGTCAAGTTTACTTGTTTACATTCCTAGTTGCAATAAAAGTTTGTCATTCTTATCATCAGAGTCTGAAATAATTCTGTATGCCAGGCCGCCCGGGCGACTAAAATAGAACCTTGACTAGTTTTTTCACAAGCCATGTTGTACTGAATTTTCCTTCAAACAAGACTTTAATTTTTCAGTATTTTAATAAATTCATCTTTTTTTTATTTTAGAGAGAGTAAAACATTGTATGCAGAGAAGAGAAAGGGCTTTGCAGGTTAAATCCAACATCTACCATTTAATTTCTTGCATCGATTAAAATAGCTAGATCGACCCCCCCCCCCTTCAGTGCACTTGCAGGTGTAGTACGACGTACTAACAAAGCTGTGTTTTTTCACACCACTATCCAGTTTCAGGATTTTTCATTCTAATTGGATCAAGTGTCTAAAATCCTAAAAATTATTTGTGTGGCTCCTAAAAGTTTTTCCTGGTTTGTAAGATCAAACATTTTTTTTTCGGTCTCTACTCATCTCATATAGTAATTATGTCTGTTAAACCTACAAATTTTCATCAACATTTTGCCAGATTAGGTTTACAACACAAATTGTACATTGTCTTACATCTTTATCTTCTTTATCTTTACTAATAATAAAGCTGAAAGTCTCTGTCTGGATGTCTGAATGTCTAGATGTCTGAATGTCTGTGACGTGCATAGCACCTAGACCGTTCGGCCGATTTTCATGAAATTTGGCACAAAGTTAGATTGTAGCATGGGGGTGTGCACCTCCAAGCGATTTTTCGAAAATTCGATGTGGTTCTTTTTTTATTCCAATCTTTATACTAATAATAAAGCTGAAAGTCTCTCTGTCTGGATGTCTAGATGTCTGGATGTCTGTGACGCGCATAGCGCCTAGACCGTTCGGCCGATT
Source organism: Uloborus diversus (assembly GCF_026930045.1). Classification (NCBI taxonomy): domain Eukaryota; kingdom Metazoa; phylum Arthropoda; class Arachnida; order Araneae; family Uloboridae; genus Uloborus; species Uloborus diversus. The sequence continues at coordinate 4,350,229 of NC_072731.1, forward strand.
TTCATGAAATTTGGTACAAAGTTAGTTTGTAGCATGGGGGTGTGCACCTCGAAGCGATTTTTCGAAAATTCGATGTGGTTCTTTTTTTATTCCAATTTTAAGAAAAAAAACTATCATAAATTACGAAATTATCATAACGTGGAACCGTAACATGGGCACAAGCCAATTGGCGAGATACGAAATTATCATAACGTGGAACTGTAACGTCGGTACAAGCCAATTGGCGAGAAAATTCACCATACATTATTTGTAAATATACAGGCAAACCAAAAGACCTTTAATTTTTTTCTTACGGGCGAAGCCGTGCGGGTGCCACTAGTTATAAATAAAGCAAGCATCCATTTTACAATGCGTAATATTGCTAATTATAATGCTGAAGTTCAATCAGTATTTTTTTAAAATTTGATCAGTATTTAGTCAGCATTTGGGCTCTATTTTAGTAATTATAGTCAGTAAAATCCGTGATTTCGATCTTCTAAACAGTTTTACCCCATGAAGGTAAAAAGCTCCAGACTAAGAATTCTGAATAGTAGCCACTGGCTAACAAAGTCACAAAAAATGGTAGCCACTTTTGCGCTTTTGGTTACCATTGTTAAAAAAAAGTAGGCACGCCGCGCAAAAAATAAATGACTTATTTGTTATTAGTATTATTAACAAATTAAAAGGTTATGAGCTCTACAAAAACAATCAAAATTTCACTGCACATATATTGTTTAATACTAACATATAAACATGCAACAAAAGGAAGTATTTTACAAATTTTTAAACATAACACAAATGTAAGCTACTAAATGAAAGCAAATGTGAGAATTCATATACAGGCTCTGGTTCATTTATTTATCAGAAAATTTCTGTCACCTGACGTGATTATTTTGCAGGGAATTTGGAAATCAGTTGCAAACGGTAAACCCTAAAACGAACCTCTTACCAGAAAAAAAAGAACGATAAATAAAACGGACCATTTTTAAATACGAAGAGATATAAAAAACGTTAGTAGCCAATGATTTTGTTTCTTGAATTGAAAATATTCAGTTTGAAATGAACGAGGAAAAAAAATATATTTGTACAAAATCAAAATAACGCTTACTAGAGACTCAAGAAAAGAGCTCAAATAGAACTGGAATCATGTCGTCGTACGCAATATTATTTTAAACATAAAAGAAACGCTTGATCGCCACTTTTGGCGACTGGGACTTGATTCCTTGGCAGCTACTTTCAGGTCACACAACTGTTGGCGACTGGCGACCACTAGTCTGGAGCTTTATCTGAAGCTGCAGAAAATTGACAGTGTCCGCATCGTATGACTATGCTGCATCTAAAAGATCCCTTAAATATTCGTTTGGCTTTGAATGCTCTCTACAAAATCAAATTCCTAGTGCAGTTTCGAATTGAAGAGTGCCCAAGGTGCCTCCATCTGTTGCGGAAACTGGCCGCCAAAATTCTCGGTGTAATGGCTATTCCTCGATAGAGGCACCACCTCCCAGGTGATGCTCTGTGTCTGCAAATGGCGAAAAACTGATCGCAGCCCTCTTATATAATCAGACAAACAAACATACAAACATGTTCTATTTTGCTTAGGTTGCACTAAACACTTTTTTGAAGGTGTGCGTGAAGCCTCGTTTTCTTGAATTTTACACTAGAAAATGTTCAGCAAACGAAATGCCCGCCCCCCCCCCCACACACACACACTTATTTAATAAAAGAATGTATAAAAGAGATGTAATACTGCCCACAAGATATTAGCACAGGGCTTCTTCCGTATGACAAGCATTTTAGTTGCTTATTTTTGTATAAAAAATATCACTTTCATTACCTACCGATTTTGATATTCTATACAAATAAGGAAAGTTAAGTTGTTTTTAAGATGAAAAACTTAGACGGAGAAACTCTTCCCCCGTGTATTACTTAATATACATCCACCAGCTCAGTTATTCCATCCGAGGACTGCAGTTTCGTGCTTTTTAGCATTCATCGGCCCGGAATAGGAATCACATGAGCTGGAGGCGAAAAACCTCTTAAGGGAGCCAAGAGAGTCAAACAAACTGGTAGCTAATAGAATTAGCACACCAGATGAGTGACCGCAGCAATGGTGCGGTTCAACTCAAAGATTGATTGCAAAGCATGGTATTTTGTAGTAAGTTACCGCCCTAAGCCAGGGCTAAGGCAGAAATGGCTAAGGCTTGCTTTGACATCAATCTTTGAGTTGAACCGCACCATTGCTGCGGTCACTCATCTGGTGTGCTAATTCTTACATTAGCTACCAGTTTGTTTGGCTCTCTTGGCTCCCTTAAGAGGTTTTTCGCCTCCAGCTCATGTGATTCCTATTCCGATTTCTGCCTTAGCCCCGGCTTAGAGGCGGTAACTTACTACAAAATCTTCCGTGTATTGCTGATAAATATGTATGTAAATGTAGACTTGGAAATTCGAAATTTTGTTCAGTAGTCAAGTGGCCCAAAGACACCTATAATTTAGTTACATAGCCACCTTTTCATTTTTAGTTGCTGCTTCATCCAGGAATTTAACTTCTTATGAAAACAAGAGCGCAGACTATAGCCAATTTGCCGACCGATACCTTCTTTAGGCCGATACTTCTCTCCGCACATAACGTTTTAGCGTACTGCCTTCTTGTTTTTATAAAAACAAAAATTGTAGATAAAGTAAAAATGAAAATGTGGCTCTGTAACTAAATTTCAAGTGTCTTCCCATTTATAAAATGATGAAAAGTCCCCCCCCCCCCCCGGCCATGAGATGACGTTTTGACGTGGCAACAGTGCTTGAAACTAGCAAAAAATAATGTAACATAACTAACGCAGCATATTGTAACGGATCCGGCGAGACTTCCAACTTTCTTGAAAGGACGACACAGTTCTTGATATAAAAGCACAGGAAATTATTTACACTATAAACAGAAAAGATCGTCAACAACTGCTAAATTAATCATCAGCAATTAAACAAATATCACTCAACACCGTAAACTCAACGGTTACACACGTATTTACTTCCAAATACGAAAAACAACAGCTCAAAAGGCTTCACAAAACAGAGCAATGAATGCTCTCAGCGTTCCGCTGCAACGATTCACAAGCGAAAACTAACTCGAAACTAAACTTTTTATCACGCGGGACGCTTTTATAAACAGCGAAAAGAGATCTCTCAAATATTCCAGAAAATGCTACACCGTTCTACACTTTCATTGATAAAATCTGTGAATGAAATAAGAAAAAAAAAGAATAGGGGTTTCATATACTTCAGCCGAATGTATAGGGGCTGTATATTCATTACGGGAAACTATTTACAGGTTACGTTACTACAATAATTACTATTTACAGAATTTGTAACAATATGGTTTCAGTCCAGTCCTCGAATTTTTTGCATTAAAACTCTGGGAAAGTTCTTGTACGCATTTCTATAATCTTTTCTGAGAATGCAATAAATAAACGGATTTGCAGCGGGGGACATGTAATAAGTCAATAGTGAAAGAAAATAATTAAGTCTCCCAAAAATATCCTCATCGGCCAAAATATCGATTATCTGCACAATCGCATATGGAAATGTGAATGCTACGGCATGTCGCCGGACCCCTGCCGCCTTCCAAAAAGGGGGAGGGGAAAGAAAAAGGGTGAAAAAAGAAAAAAAAAGAGGGGAAAGAAAAGAAAAGGGAAACAAGAAAAAAAGGGGGGATCAGAACTACCAACTAAAAAACAATTAACTCTATTTTAAGTGCCACGGAGTAAATTTTTCTAAATCTACACGTTTTCTCTTATTTGGAGTTTTTTCCCCCCGTTTTCTTCCTTCTTTCTTTTTTTTTGCAACAGTGTCGCCGGGTGCCCCCCCCCCCCCCCCCAAGACCCGGACCCTAGTTTCCAACTGTTCTGACATGGCCTCTCGTTGGGCCTGACAGCGGATAATCCGAATAATAGATTTTAAAAAACGACATTTAGTGCATATGTCACCGTTAAAGTGTAAAATGCTGTTATTTTATAGAATACTTAGTTATTCCATGAAATAACTGATCGTGTCCGTTAAAGTGAGTTATATGTTATTTACTTGACACTTTAACTAGTTATTCTATGAAATAACTAGGTATTCTATAAATAAACTAATGAGAGATAATTAAACTGTAAAATAAACAATTTATCTAAAATGAAATAAATATATAGGTATTCTATAGATAAACTAATTATAGACAATTATAATGAAAAAGAAACCATTTATCTAATTTTTGCTGCGTATAAATGGTATTTATGGAAGCATGCCATAAAATCATTTGTTACAACAAGGATTACTAAAATGACACTTGGAATTACAAAGAACATTATTTCTAAAACAAAAACTTTTTTTTTTTTTTTTTTTTGACACACTGGATTTTACACGAACATTTTGGCGGTAACATAGGGGTGGAAGGTAAATGTATTTGTCGTGCAAGATACATGATATAGATTATTTTACACTTTAACGGGCTGCAGATCATTATTCTATGAAATAACTAGTTAAAACATGAAATACAAGAAAGTTTTACACTTTAACGGACACGATCAGTTATTCCATGAAATAACTAGGAATTCTATAAAATAACGGATTTCATACTTTAACGGTAACATATACAATAGCTAAAAAATATGAATAGCACTCTCACACACATTTAAAATTTAACTAAAAAGATAGCTACATTGCATCTTCTTGAATTGAATATAAAAAATATAGGTAAAATCTAAAATCGAACAATAACACAATCATAAAGTTAAGGGGGGAAAATGTGAAAAGACCCGCGAATAATCCGAGCGGGGATAATCAGACGTTTTTTTGGAGTATGCTGTTCAGTTTTGGTCTCCTTATCTTAAGAAAGACGTTAATGTATTGGAAAGGGTTCAAAGGCGAGCTACAAGGCTAATAAATGGACTTTCTCACTTAGACTATGATTCCAGGCTTAGAAGGCTAAAAATGTACAGTCTTGAGCAAAGAAGAGACCGAGGGGACATGATTCAGTTGTTTAAATTTATTAAAATGAAAGATGTTACGGGGCTGAAGTTTAGCACTGAAAACAGGACAAGGGGTCATTGCTTTAAGCTATTTAAATCTCAGGCTAACATGGATATTCGGAAAAATTATTATTATAGCAGGGTAGTGGAACCTTGGAACAGCTTACCGGAAGAGGTGGTAATGTGAAAAGGAATAGACAGTTTTAAGAGGGCCATTGATCTTCACTGGGGATTGTAAATTGACTAGGACCAGTCTAGCTGGGCCCAGAGCCTGTTGCTGGTCGTCACTTTTGTATTTGTATTTGTATTTGTTTGCTGTCAAGAGATACGAGAGTTCTTTGAAGCTAATCATTTTATCCCGTTCCGATGTAAACACTATTAAGCATACCTTCGAAAGTTGCCAGTGCAACTCCACCCAAGGTCCCAATAACCGTGCTGGGCATTGGAAGACTCCAGCAGTTTCCGTTAAAGGTATATTCATAAACATTTGTATCAATATTTTCATCATAGTATGGTTTGTCCGAAAATATGGCTTTCAAATACCCGTTGTGAACTGCCAGTCCAGGAGAAGTGAGATAGGTAATGTCCGTCAACTTCACTGGGTGGCTCCAAGCCTCGCCATCAAATTTCATCCAATAATACCCAAATTGGCTATTTTTGTACACCAAATACAGAAATCCTTGGTAAGTCACAACTTGGGGGCTGGCTGATGACGTTATTGGTTCGCCTCCATATTTGACCGGTTTGACGGACGACCAGTTATTACCGTCAGGACTGCTGCAATATCTGACTTCGCCGAAATCATCACTCGCTCCGAAAAAGTAAAGCTTTCCCGCGTACACAACCAAGTTCACTTGAAATAGATAAGTCCCCGAAGGTGGCGTGGCAGCTTCCCATGCGTGAATGACTCCTCCAGAACTTCTGAACCTCCATGATCGAAGCGTGTAGTCTGACATGCGGGTCATTACGAAAACGGAGTCTTTGAATTGAGAAGCCGAAATTTCATTGCCGTCAGAGTCAATCTGACCCAAAAAACAGGACGACGACCAAGATCCGTTCGACATTACCATGAACAGAATCCGATTATCTTCTGAGATGTAAAAGCAGTATAAAGTCTTCTTATAACTAACCAAGCTTGGTCTCGTCAGTGTATCTTCAGAATTGACAGCCTCGGAAGAATGCCAAAGGTCGTGCGTGCGAGTCATCCACAATTTCATGATGAAGTAGCTACTGGAAAAATCTGGTGACCCTTCGCCACTGGAAAAATCCGGTGGAGGTCAAAACTTCGGTTTATATACACTACTGGTTCCAGTTCTCTGATTTATATCTTTCCCCGTAAAATAGAAATAAAAAATAGATATTTTTAACTGCAGTTTCATCTTGCTGATCAGTTCATTTCCGGTCTGAGATATGACGTTACGTCATTTCCTTTACTCATAAAAAAGAACAGATACACAACTGAAATAGTTTCCGGAGAATTGACGAGTGAGTATTTGGGAGCGCAGCCTGCTGCTTGGCAAAATAATGAATGAGTGTTACATGATGCCATTTCCCCGCTTCATTAATAAGATTGGACATAATTTAACTATAATAAATTAGTTATTCCAGTGACTAAAATTCATTTCATTAATATTTTTAACGAAATAATTTTGTTTTCTTTACCAGTAAAATGCGTTTTTTTTTTTTTTTTTTTTTCATCACATTGCAATTGAGTACAAGGTAACAATGATAGAGCATCAGTACTAAAGTTCTAGACTAAGAATTCTGAATAGTAGCCAATGGCTACCTTAGTCACAAAAAATGGCAACCACTTTTGCACTTTTGGTAGCCACTAAAAAAAAAAAAAACATGCACTCAGCGCAAAAAGTAAACCCCGTTCGCTGATAATAATATTAACAACAAAATACAAGGATACTCTACAAAAACAAGCAAAATTTCACTGGACATAGTTTGTCTAATATACAATTATAAGCGTACAACAAAAGAAAATATTTTGCAAATTTTTAAACATAATGGAGGCAATTATAATTAAATGAAAACATGTGAGAACTCATACAGGCTATAGTTTACTTATTAGTCAGAAAATATCTGCCGCTTGACAAGATTTTTTTTTAGAGAAAGTCAAATTGTAGAAGGAACGTAAACACGAAAATGAACCCTTTACCAAAATAATAATAATAATCAATAAATAAGACAAAATTCGCGATGGTAAAAACGGACTATTTTTAAATACTAGTAGGTGCGCTGGCGACCTCTAATCTAGAGCTATGTATATTCAGTACATAGCCTTAGCATAAAATGCAACTGAAATTTCTTTTCTTGATTCAAATGATTTCTGCAATTTAGCTTATAATCGTTTTACTTAACAAAAAAAAAAAATCATTTCATATTAATACCCTTAGCATTTTTCCTCAATGAAAATGTAAATTGCTTTTTGTTGCTGATGAAATCTTTTGATCTTTACAACTCAGTCAGGTACAAAGAAAAAGGCGATACGATTATTTTAAAAATGCAAAAATCATAAGTACCGCTATGTGGTTTGAAGGAATTGTACGAATTTATACATAGCCAGGCTGATTCCCAAACCTGTGCCGCTTGCGACTAGCAGCTGAACCACTTCCATGAGTGTCGCCGTTTACTGGTACGATTTCTGCTACTACAGGCGGCGATGCAGTGGATTCTCTCATCTGAACAGTCTCTAATGTGAACACCCCGATATTACGAACACATTTTGATGGCCCCGGCGAAACTCCATAGACTTAACATAGGCTGACTTCTCTGTGCTCTGAACAGTCTATCGTATGAAAGTTATTTTTAAGCTTGTTCATTTGTAACCGCTCTATAAATTGAACATTCTAATATTCCCCTTAATAAATCAAATTGAAAAGCCTGAAATACATTCACAATTCTAACACTTTTTTTTTTGAGCAATCACGATTGCTTATTGCTTTCATTTGACTGTTTTTGGTGTGCTATCATTTTATTTTCCCACCGCCACCCTCCGCACCATCACCGTCGACCGGCTTCTCACGATGCTGCTCCTATAGCGAAAGCCGTCTCCAGGTTGCATTCTTGTCCTACACACACGCGCATACATACACAACTACACACACGCGAATACATACACAACTACACACACGCACACACACACAAAAACATACACACACACATACACACAACTACCTACACATTCATGCCTGCACACAGACACAAACACATATGCCTACACACACATACACATACCCCGCCCTCACGCACACACACATTCATACACACAACTACCCACACACTTATACCAGCACACATACACAAACACACATGCCTACACACACGTACACATATCGCCTACACACAAACACACATAACTCCCACACACAAACACACAAATTTACGCCCACCAACGTCTTTTCGGACATAAGGCGCCCTGCAGTCCAATGCAACAGAGATGCAGTAGCAGAGCGGGAAAGCTCCCTGAAGACGACATCCTTCAGCACGTCGAGAAGAACGGGGCAATCAAAAAGATGTCATTTGCTTAGTCCCTTCACATAGTGGGCACAGCGGGGAACTGGCCAGTCCGATTTTAAAAAGATGGGCTTGTAAGTAGTCGTGACCAGCAATGAGACGAAAAGATGTAACCCCTTCAACTCTAGGGAGAAGGGAAAGTTGCAGTCTTGTTTGGTCTTCAAGAAGACACGCCCAAGATTTTCCGCTGGCAATGCCACGGAGAGATGAAATTCTTTTGAGCCTGATATTATTAACAAGATGTCGCTTGGCGTTTCGAAGAGGGATCGGGAGGCAAGGTGGATTTAATGTTGAAGCCCCTTTAGCCAACAAGTCAGCTTGCTCGTTGCCATGGATGCCGCAGTGGCTTGGTATCCATTGGAGCAAAACGTCTTTGCCGGTCTCAAGAAGTGAACTAATAATGAGTTTACATTCAAACTCAGTCTCTGTTGGGAAAAGGTTATAGTCTGTGATTGACTGTATTGCAGCTTGGGAGTCAACAAAAATAACAATTTTTTGGCAAGAGAGCTCAGTGACAGCCCTAAGAGACATATAAATTGCCAAAACTTCACCGTCAAAATTATCTGACCAGGCACTAAGAGATTCCTTCAGGCTGAAAAATTTGGAAAAGGCGCCAGTACCAGCCCTACCTGTGGAGGCTGTGGCAGATCCATCGATATAAACGTGAAGCCAATCTTGAAATGGATACCTTTCATGAATGGTAGCCAGAACAGAAGCCGCTTAACTCAGCCTGTGAGGAAGAATGTTTACGAAGAGGCTGCACCCAAAATTAGCAGTAGCGTAATTTAAAGTACCCGGGAAAATGGACGGTCTAAAATTGGGTTGTCTGATGCTCGAGACATCGAGCAAGACGATCTGTAGCAAGTCGGTGAAACTCAAATAAGAAAAGGATGTTGTGTTTTGAGTCTGATCTGAGGAGGGATGTAGCTGTTCCAAAAACCCTCTTTTCTAAGCAATCTCTCACCTAGAGATAAAGCACTGTAGGTTCTTCTATCTGACAAACAATAAGTCGCAGTTTGCAATTCCATAGCAGCAATAGGGTGTTGATTTTGCTGCACCAGTAATGAGTCTTAATGCCTTGTTTTGTGCAACGTCCAGTTTATCTAGAGCACTATCAGAAGCGGTGATAAGGAGTTCAGCACCGTAATCGAAAATTGGTTTAATGTATGCATTAAAGGTGGAGATAAGAACGCTTTGGGAAGCTCCCCATTTTACCCCAGCTATTCTTTTCAGCAAGTTAAATCAGCTCGTCACCTTTACGACCACGAGATGAATATAATTAGACCAGCGTAGTATCGAGTCCAGTGCCATGCCCAAGTAAGTAGCACAATCAGTCCTGTTCAAATATATATCACTATAGATCAAACTGATGTCGTGCTTCTTTGTGCTCAGAGTGAAAAGTTCAAAAGTTGTCTTTTCAGAATTTATCTTGAACTCGTTTTCCAGGGTCCATTCTTGAAGGGCTTTTTTAAGGATTCCCTTCAAGGCAGGGATATCAGAGCCAGTTGACCAAATGAACAATTCTAACACAATGATTAAAGGGCAACAAGGGGGAAATTAAGAAAGGAAGAAAAAATATTCTTCTCCCCTGGATATTACTGCATCACATAAAATCATTCAGCTGAGCAATATAACCCTTAAGTGTTTACCACTGAACGTGAACATGGGCGTAGCCAGGATTCCCGTTAGGGAAGAGCTAGAAGCATAGGATCAACAAGATGGAGGATTTTAGTTTTCCTAGTGCGAAACTCGGAAATTGCTTGAAATTATAATCAACCTCTCCCTTAAAAAAAAAAAAAAAAAACATTTTGTGCTATTTTTGGTCAGATGACGGTGGAAAAAGGAGTTTTGTGGTCAAAATGCGACTGTGTAATATTTTATTGTCGAGTGCAGGAGTGGCATAGGGTCGAGTTTCTTGAACATGAATTTCTTCAGTACGGTAAAAATACATATTGGTTAGCAAGAAGTGATAATAAAATGGTTTTAATGTCAAGAACAATTAGGTTTGTTAAGAACAATTACAATTTTTGCGACAGAAGCTTTAAATTTATTTTGTAATAAGTTATCTCAGAAAATATCTCGGTACTGGTTTTTATTTTTTAGTAAAGTTTTAATCTGCTATTTTTGGAGTCAGGAAGAACAGAAACTTTTGTAACTATATATTTAATCCATATCTATTGTTTTGCTTTATTGCCAGTACAGCTGAAGGTCTTGCTTGCCTCATTAATTCGAAGGTAATTCTCTAACCTCATGAGACACAAAAGTCAAACGTTCAGTTCTCCCACGACTTTCTGGTTGAATGCTGAGTTTTTTGCACCGAAGAGGCTCCATTGTAGCCTTGAAATAGCTATATGCTGTATTTTCGTGTTAATTTGTGCTTTATTTCGGTTGATTCTTCAATTTAATCAGAAAAGTCATCTTTCAAATTACTGACCTGATTGAAACTGTCAAAAAACAATGTAAGCAAGAAAGTTATGTTAAAGCATACATTTCCTTCTAATTCCTCTCTTTAAAATAACCAAGAAAGCTTTTTAAATTGGGCTAGTATTTATTTTGCGTCATTAAAAAGTATAGTCGCAATTCACAGAATAGTTCCTCTTCCCTCAAGCTATAAATTTTACTTATAAGTGAAATCTTTTCTTTTTTGTTTTCTATAACCGACCTACATAATATTGAACTTACCTCTTGGCATACACACTACATTGGCATACTGTAAAATCTGTTACGGAAAGTTCTGTCACAAAGTTCCACACTTGGTTCAAGTATGAATTAGTGCAAAAATTACTAAGAGTTTCGAATGTCAATCCAAAAATTAAGATTAGCGGATTGACATTTTTATGATAGAGCATATAGCACTGTTCAAAAAACGCTCCGCAGTGTAAATAAGGCAAACAAAAATTCAAACAAAGTCATACATATTAAAATGACTTCAGATTTTCCATCATTGAAAAGGTCACATTCCAGTAATTCTTCCAGGCGGTCTAGATGTAACACTTCAATATCATCTTGTGCCAGTCAGATATTGTCAAGTAAAGAGCCTCAAGATATATTTGTTGTTTTTTGTAGTAAGTTACCGCCCTAAAGCCAGAGCTAAGGCAGAAATACTTAAAATACACCGCCAGCTCAGTTATTCCATCAAATATGAAATAACTGAGCTGTTGATGGAATAACTGAGCTGGCGGTGTATTTTAAGTATATTTGTTGATATGAAAGTATTTTTTGATGTAGGATATTTTTCAACAAAAAATTTCTATGAAAGCATACAATACATCGAGTTGCTAAAATGTGTTTCTAGTACAAAGAATCAATGATCACTTACCAGCTAAACATTAAGTTATAAATGAGTATAAAAAGTTATGTAAAATGACATGGAGTTCACACGTACGTAAAAGTTGCGCATTCTGAACACTATACAGGAATATCATACAAGACCTTTATAACATAGAGTACACAATTTTGTAATATTTAGCCCATATGAAGAGTTCTTTGGTTACAGCAAACAATTATTCTCAGTCATTTTTTTTTTCTTCTGAAAATGCAGGCAAATGATTTTCAAAGTTATCTAAATTAAATTTACGCATTTTTTACTATTCTTAGTGATAAATTTGGGGTAGCAACCGCTCCCTCCCCTGGTTGAGTGTTATGTAAAACCTTTTGAATTATAGAAGAAAGAAAGAAATGCAAGAACTTAAACGTTACTGAGTTGGATTAGACACTAGCCACCAATCCAAAATTCAGCACCTCTATCGCAGTAACTGGTATGGTTTACCAGTAAAAGTACTGAACACGGTTTATTAACCCAAAATAATACATATGCATGCATTTCCTGTCTCCCTGTATAATGTACACACCCATAATCTGAAAACTTTCGTTCGGTCCCATGAGTGTTCAGATCAGAGAGAGTTCACCGTAATCACTTTCCCTCCCCATTTGGGAAATCGGTACCTTCTGGCCTATGATCTCGATTGAAGGCTTCCAACAAGCCAAATAGGGTCATGACTTGCAGTGTAATTTCCCGAATCATTCGAAGACAATTTTGACCTATACTGGAGATGGCGTAAGACGTGAAAATGGTAAAATCTGTCCTCCCTTCGTCATAAGTTCCAGCAATTCTCAAACTTCTGGTAGATTCCCAATTCCCACAGTCAGCAATTACCACTACTGTTCGCATAGAGAATATGTTCGCTGGGATCACAAAAGCAAGGTTGACACTTGTGTTTGTACGATCCACATTAAGCGATTACAATAAACAATTGAACATACAACAAAAGTAGCAATTTAAAAAAAAAAGTAAATTAGAGGATTTCCCAATTGTAGCAGAAATAAAGAGAAAGTCATTTCAGGGAGTCCATGACAGATCATGCAGACCAATAAAGCTTTCCGAGTAATTTTAGTTTTTGATCAGTTGGGTCAAGTTTCAAGTACGAGAGGAGATGACTAGCATTCATGTTGCGAGAACCGCAAATTAGACAGGTACTAGATGTTAAGATACCTATCTTGTGGAGGTGCTCAGCCAGGAAATCATGGCCTGTAGAGAGCATAAAAAGGGCCACAGCTTCCGCTTGAGGTTTATTACAGTAAGTCCTCAGAGTCTCTTGAATTTTGGCCCAAGGTTTGCCGTTTGAGTTGGTTTTGTTTGCGGCCGTAACTCAGTCTTGAATTTGAATTTTGCAGGAACGAGTAAGTGACTCAATAAGAATAGGATCCATCACTTGGCTATCTAGAGAACCTTGCTTAGCCAGGGAATCAGTTCTTTCGTTTCCATGAATGCCCACGTGAGAGGGAACCCACTGGAAGATTATGGTCTTATTTGCAGCTCTTAGAAGAATCATTCTTTTCAATTTCTGAACTGATATTTGATTTCGTGATTTGGATCTTTGTAACTATAGCTGCTCTGGAGTCAACCAAGATTACAGCCTTGGAGAAGTCGGTTAATCTAAATTGAAGGTTATGAGGTGCCAGGAAAATGGCGTGGATCTCTGCATCCAAGTTTGATTTGAGAGAACCAACAGGTTCTTGGATGGAGAAAAGATTGCTATATACACCAGCGACAGCTTTGTTCTGCCGAAAACAGCCGTCAGTGAATAGTGAAAGCTCTCAGCCATTCATTTTCAGGGTATTGCTCGTGGAGCATACACAGTGCGTTTACTCTTAGAATGGTGTCCGGGATGCATGTAAACAACCATTACTCAGTTAGAGACCTTATAATAATATTGGGACTCCTGATTGGCCAGTCAATGAAAATGTGAGCCGCTCAGAAGCCAATGCGGTTAAGTCCAAAACACAAAAATTGAGAAAATTAATGTTTTTTGATACATTAGTTTTTAAAATTCTTGATTTATTAATTTAATTAGAAAAGTGTATAAAATCTTTTTTCGAAATGTAAACTCTGCAAAAAAACAAGATATGTACAGGATGTGTAAATAAAAACGTAAGTATTTATTGAAATAATGACAGCATCTTAAAAATTTTAGGACTTATACCTTTTGGCAGATGAAAAATATAAGAAATTTATGTAAAAATAATAATATAACATTTATTGTCATAAGTTTTATGTTTATTCATCATAACAAAAACCATCTTCTTACAAGTTATTTAAATGTAAATCTTGATCTCCATGTGTTGTCCTTAATGTCCTGTAAAAGTAGTGTTTAATTGGAGGTATATACTTTACTGAACATATATGATGTCTTTTGTTTCTCTTGAAATTGTTCTGAATATAGGTTGAGTTATATTTTTTAAATTTACTGGCCTACCTTTTTTTTATTTATTTATTTAAAATCAATTACATGAAAGGTATCATCCTCGTCAAAATTATGTTTGAACTTAATGCTGCTTGGGTTCCAATTTTATGCATCTCATATTAAGCCAATTGACTGTTAATCCACTTGTTGATTTTTTTTCTGTTGGTAACAGCTTCTTCCAATGGTCTTGTGAAAAGAAATTCTCATGGATTCTTTTCGACAACTCTGAAAGGGTTCTTCCTTTTACTATTTTGTATTATATGATAGCAGTCACTAGGGTTATAAATATACAGATTTTTTTTGCATAAGCTTCTATAACTGCAAAATCAGCATCATTGGGCAAATAACTGTGCCCACTTAATAAAAATTTAAGCTCAAACGATTCAGACTTTATGTCTTCACTCTGAACCAATTTCATTAAACTTAACAGTTTTTATATTTCGATTCTGTCCTGAACATGAATCTGAATACATTATAATTTTTTTTAAATCCTTTGCGTACAATTTAATGTGTTTAGATAAACACGATGACACTTCTTATGAACCCCGCGATGCTTGGGTTATAGGCCAAACATGCATGTAGCCCTCGTTAGTCTTTAAATCATGGCAACCAAGATTGTATACAAATAAGTTTCTCTTGTAATAAGCCACTGATGTGGATAGTTTCGGAAATGGTAATGCTTTTTCGAAATCAAAACTGAACATGCATATTTCGTCTGAAGCTCTTAGTCGATCATTAGCCATACTATTACGGGCAATTTCTGCATCTCGCAAGTGTTCGTCATGTTCAACTTCAGTTGCATTTTTTTTTCTTCATCTATTGTAGATTGCTTTTTTATTATCAAATAATCGGATGTTGCACAAGTATCTTTTGAAAGTTGCTTAAAGTATAAGTTAAATTTTGTCGAAAATATATGGTAATAAAACTTTTCCTTTACTGGTACAATTTGCTCTTCATTACATTGTTCGACATACAGGTTATACATTTTTGCAATTGAAAAATCTGAATTCAAGTATCTGCCACTGGGATTATGACTTCTTGTATAATGAATTTCTTGTTTTTCAGTGTTGCCAACAAATATCGAAAGAAGAAGAATAATTTAATTTTTATTTCAAAGTTTATGTAAAAAAATATTAATAAAAGGTGGACTTATTCACAATGGCTTCTGAAATTATTATACAACATGTTCAGAAGCTATTAAAAAAAGGGCTGTCTAACCTAGAAAAAAATAACCAACGAGTAAATCCTTTAATAACTAAGAAGATTAACATTTATTTTATCAAAATTTCCAAAAATCAGAAAATATCCAAAAATGGACTTAACCGCATTGGCTTCCGAGCGGCTCATGTGTCAGTCATTTTTTTTCCCCATTTAACGTAATGAACAAATTTTGTTCCTCGGAAGTTACAAATTCACTTTTGAATGTTTTAAATTCTCGCCCTCTCTTTTCATAATGTCTAGAAGACATGTTTCGTTTCAAAATGAAAAAATAATCAGAGAATGCAAAACAAGCTATACATAAGACGGCTGATGTTTTCACACGGTATCCAATCAGCACTCTGCAAATTTTACATGGTGTCTAGCAGAGTAAAGGTTGTTTATATGCATCCGGGATGTCTTTTTCATCTTAATTGTTACTCTGTAAATGACTCTTGATGTTTGTGAAGTAGAGGGGGTTAACCAAGTTACCGCTCTCTATAAGGTAATCTGGATACATGTCTCGCAAAAGCCCACTGTAGACATCAATTGAAGACACCCGAGTTGTTAGTGTTACAGGGAAAGTGTAGTTAGTCCAGTGCGCTCTATTTGAAGAGATTAGTTTGATATACGAATATATTGCTTGTTTCTTTATTTCTGAGGCAATGGGAGCGTTACCGGTACAGATTTGCACAGCTAGAATAGGTGTCGTTTTCACAGCACTGGAGATCATTCGTAGTGCCTAGTTTTGGGAATTTTCTAAAGAGTCGATCTTGTCTTTTGCGGCTGTAATCATAGCTTCACTCCCGTACTTAATGACAGGTTTAATATAGGTGTTATAAGTCCTATTAAGAGTCAACTGAGAGCATTCCCATTTCACACCTGCTAAGCCTTTCATCATTGAGAGTCTGTTTTTTACTCTTTCTTTAACGTAGGTCACATGGGTGTTAAAACTTAATTTATTGTCCAAAATCACTCCTAAGAATGTGGTGTCAGTAAATTGCTGCAACGTATCCAGGGGTAGAAGTGACCGACTTGTCACATGTAGGACATTTTCCACAAAAAATATAGGACACATTGTATGAATAATTTTGCTATGAAAAAAGAAATAATACATATCATATATTATTCAGCTATTCTTATCAATGATTTTGTTTTAAAAAACCTCAAACAAAATACCTTACATCTATAATGACTTTCCTGTAGTTGAAAGAATCATTTTTGAAAAAAGTGTACTTTATAGACTAAATAACTAAACAAAATTTGAACAAAAATAATTTTTATTTTTTCTTCCTTACTCATGACCCAAGTACTAATTCCACTATTCTTTGATTTTATATCTATACTGAACCCTTTACCACTTGTATTAAGAACAATCAGAGCTTGAGAAGGATACTTCTGACGTTTTTCAGAGTTTTCTTTATGCTTGAATTTTTTAGCATGCTGCCTCAATTGCGAAAATCCAGTATTGTTTATGGGCACTGAACAGTTGCAAAAATGGCAAAAATAATCTTTTCCTTTAGTGCACCATGCACCAAAATTTGTAGAATTCATGTCCTCCTGGTTCAACGACTCCACACGAAATGTTGTTAAGCGATGCGATTTTGCCATTATAATTCCACTTATTACAACAAACTACGTTTTAACATCATAAGGAACTAACCATTCCACAATCCCAAAATTTCACAAAAAGAAAAGATTGCAAAAAGAAAATTAGAACATTCCGATCAGAAAATGCACTGAACGCAAAAATATACCAACGAAAACCATGATGGAAAACAAAAGAAACGGCTGTTGCCCCCCCCCCCCCCCCCCCAATACAAAATTCTAAAACCAATTCAGCATTAGTTCTGGAAACTCCACCCACTATAGAGTGACGTCACATTGCTGTAGCCAATGAGAGAAGATGCCTGTTGCAGAATTTAGTCAGTTGTGTTTTTTAATTTGAAATTCGTTTGGGCAAGTACTTTCAGCGAAAAATCCGATGTCAGAAAGTTTATTTACCGTTCTTTTCAAAAGGTATATATATGTATGGTATAAAACGGGAATATAGGAAATATAAGACATTTTTGAAAAATATAGGAAATATAGGACGATTTTGATGCTTTTTTTGAAAATATAGGATATATAGCACTACTTCGACCCCTACGTATCATTGCCCATTTGGAGACTTAAGTCTGCATTTTCGTGTCTAAGCGAAAAAAACTTGATATACAGTTTTTGATTTGCAGTAAGTATAGTGTATGATTGTACAAATTGACAAATTACATAGAGCTCTTTGAAAAGACTAGCAGAAGCTGAAGCTTAGCTCAACTCTTGCAGACAATATCTGAATTTTTTGCTAAAGCTAAGACAGACATGTGCCACTTACTCCAAGTAGGTTCTGTACCTCCTTGCATATTCCACGTACAAAGTAGCTAATATACACTTGGCAAAATTTAGGACACTGTGCCAAGGGAGTTAAAACTCCATTTATAAAGTGCTGCCACAGACAACAACTTAACTTTTCATATTATAAAATGCTTTGAAAATGAACACAAACACTTTGCATGAAAATTTTATTTACTTGGAAAGTTTAAAAATAATTACATAATGTTGTTTAAATAAATTTCAAGATGTAAAGTGATCATGACTTTGAAAGTTTATTCTGAGTATCACATTTAAGATCAATACAAAGCAAAAAATCACCATAGTCGAAGTTCATCCAACACTGCTATTAAAAATGCATTATGGCCAAGACGCTGAATTTCTTCTCTAGCCCTATCAAAAAATTATAAGAACAACATGAAATAGAAAAAAAAAACAAGTCTCGACATTCAAAATTTCATGTAACAATCAATGACCAATCAATAAATAATTTTATTAATCAGTGAAAGGAATTTTTGAAACATTCAAAAACAACCCTTACATCTTAAATACAACTTAATAAAAATTGTTTTTCCTTTACATGTTCCTCGTCAGGAGCTTTTTTGAAGAAAAAATTTGCTTGAAGCAAATCTGTCTTCAGGTTCAGGATCTGCGACAGTTGATCCAAAAGTAAGGTTCCCATCAACTTTACAAATATATAGCACTGTATATTCTCATTGAAATTCACATCGTTGGAAAGAAAAAAAGTTTCTCTATTTTTATACACAATAGCCATCTTTTTCTGTGCATTATTTTCAACAGTGCCCTAATTTCTGTATTTAATGTCACAGAATTCTACCGCCAACCCGTTGAGGAAGCGTTTCACCCCTTTTTACTTTCTTCTATATCTAATATATAGGAGAAAGTATTGGATTCGTGCAAATTTTCAAATTTCGACGGATTTGAACGTTTTGAGGTGTGCTGAGTCCATTTCGACCATTTTTGGAAAATGTCTGTCTGTGTGTGTGTGTGTGTCACGTCTGTGTGTGACCAGTTTTTTGTGGCCGCTCTACAGCAAAAACTATGCATGAAATCGAACGAAATTTGGTACACATATGTGCCCCTATGTGAACTTGTGCCCATTGGTTTTTGGCACGAATTCCTCCAAGGGGGGTGGAGCAATGGGACGTTTTTTGAGTTACGCGTGCTTGCTATTCCTCAGGAAGTAACTAGCGGAATCAAACAAAATTTGGTCCATATGTTGCCATTAACAGGAACAGGTGCTGATTCAATTTTGGTGTCAATAACTCAAACGGGGGTTGAGCTATAGAATGTTTTTTGTCGTCAATTGTGACTGCTGTATCTCAAAAAATAATCAACAGAATGAAAGAAAAATTTATCGGCAAGTAGCTTTTAGTGGGTATAAGAACTGATTTTATTTTTGTGTCAACAGCAAAAAAGGGGGTAGCGCAATCACCCGTTCTTTTTTTCCATTGTGAGTGCCCTATCTCAAGAAGTAATGCTACGTTCTGGTTGAAATTTGGAATATATGTGAATCCATATGTAAACAGACTTTGGTTCAATTTTGACGCCAATCGCTCCAAGAGGTGTTGATTTTTTTTTTTTTTTTTTTTTTTTTGCGAATAAAAATAGCTTTATTAATGCAACAATAAGAAAGATAAATCATAATAGATTGTCGTCTGTGTATTTCTTGTGATTTTAATTGTATGGAAATGATCGGAAATATTATCTCAATGATTTAAAATTTTTAACTGTTGCCATCTTATGTTTGCTAACAAATAAAATATTTATAATTAATTCAAGCAAGGCTTTTAAAATAACTTTCAATTTTCGCTCTTTGCTTTGCTTTTGCAATAATTCAGACATTGGGATGGTCGTCTAGTTTTTGCATGTGTAATTTTGTTTTTGTTGGGAATATTGCATATTGTCAAGCATTGGGAGGGGTCAGAAAAAAAAAGAAAAATATAGAAGAAAGTTTCGTGATGGCCACAACATACTAGTTTGACTTCGACCTCACTCTGGAAACGTTGGCCATCAAAGTGTTCCTTAAACTTAGGAAACAAATGGCAATCACTAGATTCCAGTTTCAAACTGCAATCAAGAATAGAGCTTTTCTCGGATGACTTTTCATCCAAAAGCTCACACTTCTTTGCATTGAAAAAGGTGTTCCTTGTAACACCGAAACACGTGTCTGCAATCATTTGCAAGTTTTGTGCTTAATAACGTTGGATTACTGACTTTTTAATTCTCAGCACAAAGGTATTTATTCTTTAAGAATAGAGTGGTTTGTTGACTGTCAGGTCTCACTCTGGTGTTGGAATTCTGTGACACTCGATACTGTCGACAATAACGCACAGAAAAAGATGGCAATTATGTATAAAAATAGAGAAATGTTTTTTCTTTCCAACGATATAGATTTCAATGAGAATAGGCAGTGCTGTATATTTGTAAAATCGATAAGAACCTTACTTTTGAATTGACCCTTGTATATTTGCCTAAATTTCCCCACAGACGCTAACATTATGTTTTTTGAAATGTTCAACATTGGAGAAAAAAAATTGCTCAAAACAAAAAGTGAAAGTGGGAATCAGGTGTCTTCGCTGAGATCTTTCAAAGAAAATTGAATTCGCCAGAATCGGAAAATTCACTCAAAAGTTTTTTTTATACTGCTCAAATTTGAATGAATTATTCTAACTTAAAATTTATTAACTCAAATCAAAAAGTTAAAGATGGGAATGAAGAACCCTCACCAAGATCTTTCAAAAAAAAAAACTTGGTTCAAATTAAAATATTTATTCACGATTTTTTTTTTGAACCGTTCAAAATTGAATGAAAAACTGTTCAAATTAAAAAGTGAAATATGGGAATAAGGTGCCTCTGCCAAGATCTTTCAAAGAACAAAAAAGTTTGCTTGAATTGGTTGATTCATTCAACCGTTTTTTTTTTTTGAACTGTTCAAAATTGAATGAAAAATTGTTCAAATCAAAAAGTGAAAGATGGGTATACAGTGTCAATATTTTTCGAACAAAACCTATTTCTTTGAATCGGATCGTTCACTCTAAAGTTATTCGGAAAGACAGACCCGACAGACCTACATTTTTATCATCTCAAAACGCTACATTAAGCCAAGATTCCCTCCAAAGTTTTTCAAATCCCCTTCTTGAAAACGGGCTAGGCAGGAGACTCAGCAAATAGCCTGTCAACGTTTTGTATCAAGTTGAGGAAAAAACAAAACACATCAAACAAAACATTTACAACATGGGAATACACAGAAGGTTGCAATAGTCAAACAATATAGCATCTGCTCCTCCCTCTAAAAAAATATATCTTCCAAGTACAAAGCATTGAGTGAAGTCACCTTTCTACTTTAAAATCAAATTTTTTATTGACTTCCCTGTATACATTTATTCTTGCATACCCCTTTAAAACACATTAAACTCAATAATACATTTCTAAAATTTCTCTACTCTGCATAAAATTGGTCAGGGGATATCCCTAATGAATGTTCCAATCACAATGAATTGCAATGAATGCCAGAGACAATTGTTATCCTGAAATAAA
Organism: Uloborus diversus; assembly: GCF_026930045.1. NCBI lineage: Eukaryota > Metazoa > Arthropoda > Arachnida > Araneae > Uloboridae > Uloborus > Uloborus diversus. The sequence continues at coordinate 4,371,599 of NC_072731.1, forward strand.
AGCATTCATGTATATTGTAAAAAAAAAAAAAAAAACTAAACGTTTCAAACTGTTCACTAGGATAAATTGAGGAGAGAATGTAAGTGGACATTTTAAAATTTTGAGTAAAACACGTTTAAAGATAACATCCCAGGTAGGCTTTCACCGAAATTGTCTTCTAAATCATGCTGTATAGCAGCACCTACCAGGGCTACTAGTACCATCTCTTGCCCCAAGACAGAGGAGAGGTTCACCTACCATGTGTACTGATTATCTCCAAATTTTTAATTTTATCACTTACATCCCTTTGTGCTACAATTGTAAAAGACTATTTCAACCACTCCTCTTTTAACTTATTTTTTTTTTAAATTTTTTTATATCCAAGTTAACCATGTTAAAGTCTAGTCCAACAAATCGATCAATAAATGCAGCAAAAATTACTTGTTAGAATATATACTTACTGAGAATCCAGTTCTTTGAGAACATTTCGACTATACTCGAACGATCCCAACTTTTCCATCAAATCTAAGGCATATTTTTTAATCTCTACATCTGTAGTACGCTGCCTGATTATGTCTGAATCGTTGTCAAGATATCCAAACAAATGGAAATTGATAAAAGTAGCATAAGTTCAAACAAATATATCAAGCACGAACATCTACAAAATATGATATATTAATTAACTACATTGATGCTCATCATGTCCATGCATACGGTAACTAATAAAGTTATTGCCGTTTTTACTTTCCAATAGGAAGAAATGATAATAGGTAAACAGAGTTAGTGAGTAATGTGATTTAGGGGCTGTCACAAATCACGTGTTTTAAACACCGGTCGGGGTGACCAGCACTAGCAGACATCATACGGTAATGTAGCAAAATGGAAGTGTCAAAGGAGCTCATTCGGTATTGTTTGCTCTACGACAGGGTTCTTCAACCTATGGCCTGCGAACAGATTTTGTCCGGCCTATGGAATGCTTACAAACTTTTTTTAATCTTTTTTTTGGAACAGAGACAGTCTTGTTGGAAATGGCATTATTTTTAATTACAATCAATTATTTAAAATCTTTTTACCCTTATTTTTAATCATTTTTTACCGTTAACTATGAGTGCAGCACCCATCTCTCTTTTCGAGAACAGATGTCTTATCCCCGCGCCACATTCTCCCGTTAGTCCCCTGGCATGGGGCATTTTCTGGCCCCAGGAAAACGTGCTCACTCCTGTCTTCACCAGTGTTTAATTAGTGGTCAGCTCAGCCTGAGAGGGAGGCTGACACCAGATTTAAATGTAGCCAAACTTTAATGTTAGATTCTGAATTTTGCGAAAAAACTTGACAACAGAAATCAAAAGTCTCCCACAAGTAGCTTTGAAGACGTTGACCGTACATCACACGAAATTAAACTCTGTCAAAACCCTTTTAATTGTGATATTGACAAGGTGCCTTCTGAAATGCAACTGAACGTCATTGAGTTAATAACTAATGACTTACTCAAGACACAAGGCCGTAGCCAGGATATTTTTTCGGGGAGGGACATGGTCGAGGCAAAGGTGGTTCCAGGACACGTAATCAAGTGGGAAAATAGCATTTAAAAATTATGTTTATTATGTTGTTTGCAAAAATTAAACAATGATGTATTTTAAAAATTGTTATCAAATAATTATTTTAATTAATTACTTCATTAATACTTGATAACTAATTTATATTCCATCGGAATTATTTATTAGGGAGTTCACAAAATAAGAGTACACTTTTACGGTCTATAACACTTGATAGTGTTTATTACATGTTTGCAATTACAAATGCATGCGTCGGGGGCTTTTAGAATAACTTTCATGCAAATAAGTGAAAATAGTCACAGTTGAAAAGTAATCTACTTTCACCACCTCAAAAAATAAATTAATATTCTTAAAGGCTGACTTTATTAAAATCTACAAAATTGAGCATGTAATCAAAAGTATGATAGGATTAAAAATGATAGTTTTGATCATGTAAATCTGTTACGCCTCTTGTTGAAGTGTATATCAAAGAATGTTTTTAAAATGTTATCCGTAACAAGAGTCATTAGCAATCAGTAATGGACCAAGGTGTGAAAAAATGAGGACTTTTTGAAATTTTGAAAAAAAAAAAAATGTATGGTGGTGTGGAGGGAGGGGCGAAAAGAAGAAGAGGTCTGAATGAAAGAAGATTTGTATAACAAGGCCAAGTGATAGTGAAGGAGGAATCGAAGGAAGAGTTTCGATTAGATTGTCTTCGTTTCTTTATTTTTTGGAGATAATTTAAAATTTCGGGGGAGGATTTGTCCCGATGGTCCCTGCCCTGTCAAGACAGCTTTCCAGGAATGCCACAAGAAAAGTAACCTACTTCCATTTTACAGTTCTCTATCAGAAAGACTTAAGAATTTAAAAAATCATGCTAGAGCTATGTTTTCTCTTTTTGCATCCACTTACAAATGTGAACAGACGTTTTCAAAATTAAAGTACATTAAATCAGAAGAACATTTAAAATCCCTCTTAATGATTGGAACTACGAAGTTTATCTCTGAATGGACTGAAATTTTATCAAACTAATACAATCTTCTCATTATTTTTTTAACTTTTTAAAATATTTTAAAAGCTTGCACATTTTGTGTTCTCATTTATTTCCAAGTTTTAAATCATTATTAATTCAATAAAATAAATTTGTAGTACATTTCAATGATTTTGTCTTGTATCACTCACTCATTAGCCTTAAAAAAAAACACTTTATTTTGTGACAAAGAATACGTTTTATTTCAGTTTTCTGTACTATTCTAATTTTTACAAGACCCCCTGTAGTTATGTTATTAGAGATTTACTGGCACTTAAAATACAATTTAAATTAGCTAACAGCAAATATGTACAGCGGACGCCTGTTAATTGAATCAGTGGTTAATTGAATCAGCTGCTTTATGGAATCAAAACTGTCTATCAAGCGTGATTCATATAAGCGGCGGCCACTATACAAGGAAATACAGCAACTTAGAAGCAAGCACAGAAATTTTCAAAACCACCACTGAGCGCTTAATTAAAATACATATAGAAAAATTTATTCGTGATGGACGGGGGGGGGGGGGGGTTAGACCTAAATAGAACATCTGAGCTAAAATATTGTTGAACCGGCTCGCCTCGTCTCCAAAAATTTACAATGTGGCCCGCTAGTGGAAAAGGTTGGAGACCCCTGCTCTATGATTTTTAAAGTTGACTTTATCAGTTGCTGCATTAACTTGTCGCATATGTCAAACTTTTGAGGATAGTGCTGTGCGTGACAGTACAGCAAGGGAATGGTTCTAAAAATTTCAGGTCTGGAGATTTGTCTCTTTGTGATGAACTTTGTAGTGGACAACCACCAGTCTTGGATGATGAAGCCCTGGAGACTGCCATTAATGAGGACAGTAACCAAACATGTGGTGAACTTGCAAGACAGTTTCAAGCGTCTAATGAAACAATTGGACTTCATCTGCACAGTTTAGGTAAGTTGTATAGGCTAAAGGAGTAGCTTTCGCACAAGCTGTAAGAATTCATAGGAATCAATTAGTGACAGTATGCATGCTGTTGCTTTCTCAGCCCAGTAGCTCATCCATACTTGATCAAGTGCTTACTGGTGATGAAAAGCCAGTCCTGTATGACATTCCCAAGAGTTCCAAACATTGGTTGTCATCAAAAGACACTGCCCCTTGCTCCACAAGACTGACGAGACCACCTATACAGAATGCACCCACGCAAGATCATGCTTTGTATAGTCGACTAGTAACCAAGTTATTCCCTATGAGCTGCTTCCAGCGTCCCAAACCATCACTGTGGTCATATATTCACAGCAATTGCAATATGTGCAACAGGCATTACAACTAAAGGAGCCATCACTAATGAATCTCAAGGAAATAGTCCTCCTGCATGAGAATGCACAGCCGCCTGTGGCACAGGTGCCCATGGATATGATTTGGCAAATTGATTGGGAGACTTTGTGCCATCCACCATATTTACCTGACCTTGCTCCAACAGATTACCTCCTCTATCACTCCCTGGACAATCAACTTTGGTGAAAATCTTTCACAATTGAAACAGTCTTACGCAAAGCACTGCTTTGCTTCCGATACCGTCGATTCTTACCATTAGCGGATTGCACAGCTAGACACATGTTGGCAGAAGGTCCTTGTTGCTGATAGAGATCACTTCGATGACTTACAATAGGCTATACTTTCTGTAAGCTCCCTTCTTTTTAACCGTTAAAAAATTGCAAGAACTTTATTGGTTACCTTATATAATATAATTCAGGAATTTAATAAATTAAAGCTGGCTACAAAACAAACTAGTTGAAAGCCTTAAATAAAATGATTTAAAGCCATAAGTTACAACCCCATAGCCAAAGAATTGAAAGCAATCCTACTGAACAGCTCAGTTACAGCAGGTTGATGAGTTCGAAATAAGGAAGAAAAGAAAGTCTCTGGGCCCTATAACTCAGCTGTTGGGCATTTCTTTTAAATAAAAAAATGTTGGTCGGAGGGGGGGGGGGATTCTGTGCACATTCATTGATGCTTTGAAGATCATTTTGCCAAAAATAATGAAGAAATTTCCATGTAATAATCAAAACCAAAGGATACTCATAATCCTAGGATCATCCAAATTGCTTCTGATAGAGTGAATGATAGGGAAAGAAAATTTTCCTTCTGTTAAATCTTCACAAAAGCTCTTGTTTTCAGTATACTGAAAAAGAAATATTTTAATTTAAAATTTAAAAAAATGCATATTATATGAACAATAGTTAGGGCAAAGATAATCTGACAGCATTGTGAAGGCTACACATATCCTAATCACAGCATTACGATGCTGGCAGGTTTGGTTTGTACCAACTATAGTAACTTCAGATACATGTCTTATGAGATATCCTGAGAATTTAAAACATGTAATCCATTCTTGAAAGAAATAAAGGAAAGGTGCATATAAAAAGTTTACTCTTTTAACTTGAAATCAAAGTCTCAACTTGAAATCAAGAAGAACAAAAATGTTATAGCACAATTACACCAATGTGATGCTATTAATTATGCATGCCTACTTTTGATATAAAACTGTACGTGTGCACAGAAATGAATTAAAAATACTACCTCTAGCACTTTAAACATTGCTTTGATATTAGGAAAGCTTTTTTAATTTATTTCACACAGTACTATGCTTTTACAGTCCCCCCCCCTTTTTCTTTGCTCATTGGATAAAATGTTTAATTTTGGGGTAAAAAGTAAAATTTAAAAATCATTTAAGGCTCACAAGCAAGCATTCCTTTAGTAAACGTCACACTAAACTTCATTTATTAATTACTGATCTAATATTGGCATAATGGTAGAAAGTTTTTTAAATGAAGGGCCAAGAGGGTGCAATAACCAAAGGAAAGGATAAGAGAATTCTGTTTGAAAAATGAAAAACTTAGTACATTATAAAAGAAAATCTAATGATTTACTAAAATTATAAATTCTTCTTTAATTTCATGTTTGGTTCTGATAAAAGAATTATTACAAGCTTTTGTCTAACACATAGTCATGTCCAAAGGAATGGGTTTTGGGATTAAACCCCTCCCATTGAGGAAAAAATAATGAAAGGTAAAATAAAAGACATATACATTAAAGCAAAATTAACTTTTGTGTTTTCAGTATCAAACTAAATTTACACAACATGTTAACAAAAAAAAATGTTCAAAATTTTTAATACTTCTTGCAGTATGCTCCAAAAAAAAAAAAATATTTAAAAAGATTTGTAAGCTGTAAAATAAATAAACACTGTGATCAGTAACCCAAAATGAATTATTTGACACATTACTGTCCCCTCCTGAGAATTCTGCAAGGATGAAAAATCATGAAACCCCTTTCATTTTGAAATCCTGGGCACATGCCTGTGTTACATGTCACAAAAGCTTTATACACTTTAACTACTAGAGATTCACATACCAGTAATTTCTAAATAAAGACTCACAAGCCAGTAATTTTTGGAAGAAAAAAAAACTGTATATTTGTCAAATATGGATTTATTACACTAACTGTATCATAAAGACCATACCCTACAACATTGGCCACCTATCAACTTGATTGTCTTGCGAACAAGAATCTCAAACATAGCTTGTCACTTACACAATATGACTGACACTGACACATAAATTTTAGAAAAAGTTTACAAATACGGATACAACATTAAAAATCGTTTGGGTGTTGGTATTTCCAAATCATTTTAAACATTCATTATGAATTTGAATATGACTTATTTCCATAGCAACTATGGAAATTCCATGCTAGTTGAAGGGCACAGTATAAGAATGCATTAAAAAAGCATGAGTACCTCTTTTGATTGCAAATTTGCATAGTCATCTCTAATCTGGAAGTACAACCCCATGACTGCAATGATTTTAGAGAAATCACTGGAAAAAAAAAAGCGAATTGATTACAAACATGCACTTCTCAAAGAAAAGTAAGATTGAAATAAGTAGTATATGAAACACTTTTCCAATCAATTATGTAAATAACTAACATCAGGGGTCAATTGGCAAATGTTCCAGCATGGGAACGTCAGTGCAAAAGAGTAAGTCCTAAAGGGGGCTACCAGGGAGTTAAATGCCCCATGGGCTTTAGTGTACAACCATACTGCAAGACTTAATATTTTACTACATGAAGATGCAAATGATTTAATGATCCCTTCAAAGAAAAAAATCTGGTCAAATCATGAAGTTGACGATGGCGCCAAACTCAGATCAGATTCATGAGGTGAAGCTGATTGATGCCACTACTTTCGCTTCTGTAGGCTACAAACGCAAGGTTAAGTAACAAAGATGCACAGCGAAGGCAGAATAGAGGTTGCAGTCTGATTATTCTTTTTTTATATATATATAGATAGAGAGAGAGAGAATAATGGTTTTAATCTTTAGTTTTTATTATAGAATTCAGTGAAATTTAATGGACAATAATGATTGATAAAGAAATGAAATAATAAGAAGAATGCTTAGTGTAGGAATGGAAATCAATATAAAAATTAAGTTAAAATATTATTTTTCAAGAAAATTTTTCCCGAAAAGTACTACTGGAAAAGTGTTCCATCACATTTACCCAATGTATACAGAACATTCTGCATTAAATAATACAAGATGTGCTTTCGATGAAAATAGTAACAGCATTTAATCCAATATCAATTATTATTGATCATTATTATAATTGAATTTTAAGGAATTAATAAAAGCTTATGTCATGCAAGTTTCTTATTTTAACATTACTAAAAGCTGTGAGCTTATTACATCAATTATTTTTTAGAGGAGTTACAAAAATGCCTTACAAAAAGATAACCAGGCTCTTAAAAAGAGAAATTCCGAAAAAAAAAGAAAATATTCTCCACAGGCACAATATAGTTTATATGCAAGAACTTTATTGTATTATTTGCAGGCAAGAATACAAATTTTTCTTTCGTTTCACTACTCCCCCCCCCTTTTTTGCGCAATTTTTAAAGCTTATTTTGAGAACATTTTATTCATGCAAACAAGTTAAAAGTAATTTTTTAATAGTACTTTAAACACATACCTTTTGTTATCACTGAATAGCTGCATTAACTTAACACCAAGGCCAAAAAGCCCACCAGTTTCTAAAAGAAAAAATAATAATTTCATTCATTCAAAATAAAAATGCAGACCAAATAAGACAAATATAATTTTTACCAAATACATTTAAAAAAAAGTATGACAGACTATTTTCACTATCTTGGGTTAGCTTAAAATATGAGTGAAAACTAGTGATGTTCGGGATATCTGAGGGAAAATAAAGATCTGTATCTGTATCCATAACTTTTTGGCGGATCTTAAACGGATCATTTCATTCTAAAAAATTTTAAATATTTAAATAAAAGACTCTTAAATTCCATTTAAATTAGGTTTTATTCCCTATTTAAATTTTAAGGTATCATTTCAGAAGCCAATTTGTATCCCCCTCCCCCTGGTTGCAAAAAAGAAGGGGAAATAAGTTTTAAAAGTGTGTCAGTGTGTCTTTTTATGGCATCGTAGCTCCTAAACAGATAAACCGATTTTGATAGTTCATTTTTCGTTCAAAAGGTGACTTGATCAAAAGTGTTCTTAGCTTGGCCTTGTTTTTGTAGAACTTAAATTACCGGAGATATTAATTAAAAACCGACTGAATGTTTTTCACTATTAGGGTTGTAAAAATTTACCTGTACGTTAAAAATGTTGGCCCTAATTGAAAGAACGAAGTTTTCTGCGTTTGACATTTATTTGAAACTTCCAACTAAAGCCTTTATATGCGTGATTGGTAGCGATTTCATAATAGGAAGATAAGGAGAAAAAGCTCAATGATTTAAAATTTTTACCTGCTGTCAGTTCATATTTGTTAACAAATGTGTAATCTGACCCGCGAAATTCATCTTAATATGTGGTCGGCTCTCTGGGAAATGTTTTGGTTTTTTAATTTATAATTTAATATTAGTTTTTGTTATTGATTTGGGGTTTCTGTTATTCTTCATTTTTGTTTTTCTTGGCATCCTTCCAAAAAAGTGAGACTAAATTCTCTATTGTATTTACTGTTTGTAAAGGTGTTCCTGGCTCTATATTTCGTCGGTCGGAGTAAGTTGGGTGGAATGGGTCAGCGCTGCATTTATGCTGAAATAAAATGCGAAAAATTATTTCTAGCCTGTCCAGTAGCAGCTTTACACTCTTGTTCCTGTATCCTACATCTATTGAGCAAGCTAGAAATAATTTTTCATTCCATCTAAGCATTAATGCAGCGCTGGCCCATTCCTTCCAACTCTCCCTCGATTTTAATGGAGATTTCTTTAAAGAGTAAATCATAGACTTGGATAGTTGAATTGGGTAAAAATAATTTTGAGATCCGTATCCGTATATCTTGACACGAATGATCCGTATCCGTAGATCTACTTTTTTTAACGATCCGGCACATCACTAGTGAAAACTCATCACACAGGACAAGGGAACAAAATTTCCCCTAAATCAGACCTATTCTGCACCCTTGGTCTCGGGGAGGGAAATTGAGAATACATCCTCTCTGAACACATCCAAGAATCAAAACTAGCAGATGTTAGTTGCATTTTGAACCCAAAAATATTTGTTTGATGGCTATGATTTTGCATCCAGTCATCATTTTTTAACTTTTTATACAAAATTTCAAAAATTTAGACCCTTCATCAATTTTTTAGATTTAGCTTTATATTATACTCATTTTTTCTTGGTAGAGTGAAAATTTGCTTTTTCAAATGATTTTCAATCAGTGTTCTCTTATTTATCAATACCTTTTGCAAATATATTCCAACAATGATCTTAACAGTGGTCAGCTCTGTTTCAATTACTTGAATTTAGGGTTGGCACGTTTCTGCCAAGGCAGTTAAAACCACTGGTAGAAACCGGTTAAAACCGGCATGGCAAAAACTCACAAAATGAAAAATTAATTCTTGATATACAACAGAAAATGCATGGGAAAAATAACTAATTGTTAACCAAAGTACTGTAATTTTATAACAAAATTATCGCAATTAAAAATCAAATTTTACATTGCTTGGACCCTGCAATTGATTCTTATAAAAGGTGGTTTCAAAAATCTAAACAGGTTCTTAATTTACTACGCACAAAGGAGAAGTTTTAGAATATTCTTAAAACAGACGAGCTAGCAGACAATGCATCAAGGAGCAAGCAATGTTCGTGAAACTTTCATTTATTGTATAACTGGTCCACCATGTAGTAACTGGGGTTGTGGTATAAATTTGACTGGAAAAATAAGTTTTGAGAAATGGGGCCAATTTGTTTTGCAAAGCTGTGACATTAGGTACAAAATTTAGGCAAGTAAAATTCTGGCACTTTCTTCTTGAAGCACATGACATGACTTTTAATCACAAACAATTTAGAGGAAGTGAGGAAATTACAATCAGTAATGCCTGTTTAATTCTGTATGTCACTCCTCTTTCCTAAGCACCCCTGTATGATTTTTTATCCTTTGTTAAATTAATCGTTAAATTAATCCAAATACTACAAGCCTCTGCAATTGGAAAGTTCCCTTTCTGAACTAAATCAAGGGCACTAGCATGAGATTTTATTTTTTTAAATGATGAAATGATGTTTAATTTTTTAGTTTACTTAAATGAATATCATTTACTAATTACTTGAGTTATTAAAGACCTTTTTAAGCTTTTGCCAGTTTCTGCCGGTTTTTACCGGTTATAACCAGTTTCTGCCACTGGCACAACAAAAACTAATTTCTGCCGGCAGAAAGCCAACCCTGCTTGAATTATTACAAAATATTGCCAGAGTGAAACACCCCTTTTGGGAAGAATGGAACTAATAACATCTCAATTCTACATCTTAATTTCTAACTTTGGATACACCCCAGGATCGAATACAGACTACCATTTTAAGGACCCCCCCCCCCCCCCCCGAGAGCACAGAACTCTTTTTATCATTCATTCAAAAAAGAAAAAGCTTAACTTTGGCTCTAACAACAAAGTATCAATCCAAAGAATTCAATAATTTGTATTGATTTTGTTTTTTCAAATTACCAAGAAATAAAATATAAGCTCACTTCTTTTGACCATCTCTTTGTATTCATGCTCTGTTGGACATGAAAAGTTATCTCTCCAATAAATTTCCATTCCTTGCCCTCGATGGAGTTCCAGTAACTGCTCTGTAAAATAGTCCTAAGGTATTCATTACAATAATAGAGTTTTAAAAAGATTTTACATATATACCATATTACACAGCATCCCTAGTATGCCGATACATACCTGCCAACATCTACTGAAAAAAATATCCGGTTGATGATTAAAAAATCCAGGAATATTACAAACCATTTTTCAGTTATTTAGGGGAGAATAGGGATTTTTTACTCTTCTTCTTAGTACAACTAAATGTTCCTTATACCATATACACAATCAAGAGAAATGATCAAAAACCAGGAACCCAGTAGAGTTGGCAGGTATGCAATAAAATTTGAGGATGACAGGAAATTTGAACTTTTCGGCATGCCATGGAAATCCTTTTGCAAAAAAAAAATATTAGACAGAAAAAATTTGTTTATTTAAAGAAGAGAACAAGAAGCGAGATAAAATGAATGTATTTCATATAGACGCATGACACTATCAATTTAGTTATATCCCATTAAAATGACACAGAAGAAATAAGAGTAATTGAATTACAAATGACTCATTTATAATTTTTTAATTAAATATTTCAAATTCTAATTAGAGAGATTCAATTAGATTTTTCTTATCGCAATAATAAGAACAACATTGCTGTTTAACATTTTAACAAAATTAAAACTTTTATTAATATGAATAAGATAATATATGGAACAGATTTTTTATGTTAAACAAATATTTATTACATGGTATTTAATGTATTTTCCAAACCTTGTTTTTTGAGCAATCATGATTGCTTATTGCTTTCATTTGACTGTTTTTGGCATGCTATCATTTTATTTTCCCACCGCCACCCTCTGCACCATCACCGTCAACCGGCTATTCACGATGCTGCTCCTATAGCGAAAGCCGTCTCCAGGTTGCATCCATGTCCTACACACACGCATACATACACAACTACACACACATACACACACGCATACAGACAGACACCTACACATACACACACACAAAAACATACACACACATATACACACACAAAAACATACACACACATATACACGCAACTACCCACACATTCATGACTGCACACAGACATAAACCCACATGCTTACACACACATACACATACCCCCTACACACAAACACACATACCCCCCACACACAAACACACACGCCTACATACACACTCGTGATTGCAAAAAACATATAATTTGAATTCAAGATGTCAAAATTCAAATTAATTTTTTTTTTTTTGAGTAATCACGATTGCTTATTGTTCTCACTTGACAGTTGAATGCCTATAATTTTATTTCCCCCCCGCCTCCTACTGCAGCACCACCATCGACCGCCCGCCTCACGATGCTGCCCCTCTAGCGAAAACCATCTCCACCTGATTACTTGCCTACACTTACACATACAACTACACACACAGAAACACATACAGACACCTACACATACACACATCTACCCACACATACACATACCCCCCCGCACATAAACACACAACTACCCACACACACACATACATGCCTACACACACGCATACACCTGCACACACATACACCAACCAGGGGTCTGGCCAGAGGATATTTGGGTCCGTTAACGGACCCTTCACAAAAATACGATGAACCAAAACGGACCTTTCACAAAATCCCGATCAAACAAAACGGACCTTTCACAAAATCCCGATCAAACAAAATAGACCCTTCACAAAATTCTGATAAACAAGATCGGATCTGTCAAATTGTATATTGAAAGAGCAAATCTGAAAGCAAAATAACGCATATTTCTGTGTATAAACCGATAATTTTTGGAACCTTTTTTTAAGTCAAATTAGAGGGATCAGCTTATACAAAATCGGCTAATTTTGAAAAAAAAAAAAAAATCGGCCACTCTTGGGATGCTCCTGCAAGTGGTAAATAATTGCTACTGCCAAATAAATATAATGGTTGTTTGTTTTATCACAGCTAATTAGCAGCAGTGTTTTTGTAAACTTTTCTTAAAAGGCATTGGTAAACACTTTTCTCCCTTCATGATTTAATAAACAATAATAATATATATCTGCGAAATGAACTTAGAACTGCAAAAGGATAGTAAGGGTAAGGAAAAAATATGATCGCTTCAGATAGTGTTACCAACTTCAAAATTATCACCACTTAGCGTCTGGCGTTGAACCTTTATAATGACTTGATTAGAAAATATTCTCATCATTTTGCCAGCTTGTCAATATTTGCGTTTTTACGGTGTGGTGCGATGTTTAATTGTTATTTTGGGAGAAAATTATATGGGTTTTGATTTTTCGATGCTGACAAGGATGATTAACTTTAAATAAACTCTTTTAATTACAGTTTTTTTTTTCTTTAGATGTCTACATTTTGAAAAATGCAATCTTTTAACATCCAATATGAGAATCATATTTTGTTCTTTTTTCAAGCTAACTTCGCTTTATTAGGATTCAAATGAATGAAAAGTCTCTTTATTTCTGTTAGAACTCTCATTTCAAGTTTTTAAAGCAAAATTCCATTTTCTGTTATGAGTCAAAAATTAAAATGCTAAATAGATGGTTGATTTTATTTTATTTTTTGGGTCAACTGTGTCCACAGATATTATTGATATGTTAATCATAGGACTCTAAAATGCAATTTTAAAATAATTTTATCAAAAATATTTCTTTTACAAGCTGTTTTTATACTTTTGATGCCTTCACTTTGAGAATTGCGATCTCTTTGCATCCGCTATGAGAATCCGATATTTCAAATTTTTAATGATTATTACGCTTTGTTAAGAGGTAAACAATTGAAATATCTTTTTATTTTTGTTAAAATCACGGAATTTATAAGTTTTAAACGAAATTTTGTGCTTTTTAAGAGTGTCTTGGGTCAAAAAGTTGAATGCTGAACCCTATTCTGAATTTTATTTTATTTTTATATTTTTGTTACAATTATTTTAAGTACTGTACAGAAATATATCTAGTATAATTTAACATAATGCAGAATGGTAGATAAATATTGATACTTGAAAGAGCGATGCCCCCCCCCCCCCGCCAAATATCAGAAAAAAAAATCCAGAATGCTTTTCTCGACGTAGAAGAGGAAAGCACTCAACTTTAAGTTTGATTGATGCAGTTTGTGCCATCTCTAAATTCTAAAATTTCGTTTTAACAAAAATTTTTTTTTTTTTGCGAAATTTTTTGATTTTTCACAAAATTATTTGATTTTTCACAAAAAACGGACCCTGTGAAAAATCCTGGACAGACCCCTGCCAACACATACACACAACTACCCACACACAGGTACACATACCCCCCACGCACAAACAAACATACCCCCCCCCAACACACACGCCTACATACACACACACTCGTGATAGCGAAAAACATAATTTGAATTCAAGATGTTGAATTCAAGATGTTCAATTTTTTTTTTTGAGCAATCACGATCGCTTATCGTTCTCACTTGACCATCTTTGATGTTGTGGTTCCTTTTTTTTTTGAGCAATCACATTGCTTATTGTTCTCATTTGACTGTTTTGAATTTCTATGATTTTATTTCCCCCCCCCCCCCCGCCTCCCTCTGCAGCACCACCGTCAACCGGCCTCACGATGCTGCTCCTGTAGCGAAAACCATCTCCAGGTTGCGTCCATATCCTGCACACACAAGCATACATGCACACCTTCACACACACATGCCCACACACTCATACCTGCACACAGACACAAACAAACACATCTACATACACAAGCACAAGTGATTGCAAAAAATCTAATTTGAACTCAAAATGTCAAAATTCAAATTATTATTTTTTTCCCCCTCTGGTTTGCCAGAGGACCATGCAAGGGTTAAAAACTGGTGAACTCTGAATTTTGTGGCATGCCGACTAATGCAGGGTAATACAGTATTTAAATATCATCTCAAGGTTTTCCATAGAAGCTTTCTGAATTTAGAAGATGACATTATACGGAGGAATACACTACATACAGACACAATTTAAAAATATTTTTCAGACATATAAACTCAATAAAAGTTATATAGCTTGATAAATTCATCATGAATATAGCTTGATAAATTCATCACCTTGAAAAATGTTTTGTAATTTACTTTTGGGTTTCTAAGAATCACTATCAGAACAAAATTAAGCAATTACTATTTAACTACCAGTGTAATTGAATTTTGATTTCCCGGAAAAATTACAAGTTGTCAACAGGTAGGATTGAGGATTTTTTAAAAGCAAACACCAAGTGTTAAGCTTCACGGAAAGCACTTTCAAAAAAATTGAAAATCAAGTATGCAAAGCCAGAGGAAAACATTACAGCAGCATATGCTAGAAGAAAGAAAATTTAGTAGCAATGTGTTTAGGATAATAAAAGTTTTAAAAGGTAAGTGTTCAATGAAATCCGATGTTAACAGACATTCACAGAGCAGAGAACTTTTCCTAGCAGATAGCATAAATTTTTATGATTCAACATATTATTTCACAATTCTAGCATGAAATGAAATGTTTTCCTCAAAGCTTTAACATACCTTTCACTCATTCATCAGTTTCAAAATCCGATAATTGCTATAAGTTTCAAGTCTTTTTAAGAACTGAAAAGAATTACAATAATAAGTTTTAAAATGAAAACCTATATTATTTAAGGTTTAAAGTATTGAAAAACAACATGAATTAAACAACAACATTTCATTAATGCAACTACTTTAAATTATAATTCCTAATAAAAGTGTCACAACTGCAACCTCAAAACACAGTTTAAATGAAGGATGATTTTCTCTTTTTCAAATGAAAGAAAATTTAAAGTTAATACTAACATCAAAATATTATAAATAATTTAAAACTATCTGAAAATTACAGAATAGTCAGTATATTTTCAGAAATCCGTATTAAATGTGCAATTTGGCACTCTATAGACATCCTAAGTTTAGATCTAATTTTTAACTATGAACAGAATATAATTTTACATTATAAGAAAACTGGACATCTACCGAAATATTCAAACAAAGTTTGACAGCACCTTTTGTACAGTTGTACTGCCGAGCAAAATAACAACATACAGAGGCCAATGATGCCCATTATCTGCACCCACACTTGCTAAAGTGCTGTCAAGTCCATTTGAGCCTTCATGTACATTATCATTTTTAAAAAAAGTATGCATTAGAACTTCCTTTCATTGCATAGGAGCAGACAATAACTCATTGTGGGGGAAGACCCTTTAATTTCAAATTAAACTCCTGAAAATGTTTCTTATAAGATATAATTGATACTTAGCTCCAGGCTCTTCATTTAGCCCCCCCCCCCCCCCAACGCCCTTTGAAAAATTTATGTTTTTACATACAAGTGGGCATGGTTTTTGTTGTTTTCTGATTAAATTTGCATTGAGTGTACAGAAAACCCTTTACTCTCATGCCATGCCTCCTGGAAAAATCGAAATGACGTGCCTGCCAAGCTTTTTTAGCTAAAAAAGTAAGCCATCTAAAATAAAGCTAAAACAGTTTGTTCCTTGTACTTCCCAGAGAATACACATACATGCATTTATTAGTTTTTTACGTAATTTAAGACATTATTATCATGCAATTTTATTTTCATTTTATTGAAATAAAAACATAAATGTCTAATTTACCAGTAAAAACTTCAGTTGCTTTAGGATGACCAAGTTTTAAGGTTCGTTCTAATCCCAAAAAATACACATAATTAGCTGAATTAATTGTACTTGCTACGCCGAAAATATGATGGGCTACAGGAATGCCTCTACGTAGTTTAGAATTGTCTTCTATGTCATCAACCCTTTAAAAAATATAAATAAATTAGACAACAACAAAAAAATAAATAAATAAACACTAAAGCTAATTTAAAGATAATCTGCCAAATCATTCAATTGATAAAACTTTAAATTACAATAAAAATGCCACAATTGAAATATTTTTCCGAACTATATTATCTACAGCTAATCTCACCAAAAGACGACATTACCCTAACAAAGTCTCACAAAAAATTATCTTATCTAAGCGTTCAAAATAGGGCTCCCTTGAAAAATCCAAATTCTTTATATTCTGCAGATCTAATTGAGCTATTTTCTTAACCTTAGATGTGTTGATGCATCACAATTTTGCAAATTTATCCCACATTCTTAGATGAATTTATGGCGAACTTATATTATCAAAGAAAGTTTACTTTTGCAATAATAGCATTGCAGATATAGCATCCTGTGTGGAAGTTTGAAAAACGGTTAAGCTTTCAAAATCCTTGAAGTTCTTGATAAAACTTAAGACACTTTATGGATGAAAAAAAGGCTGAATTTCTAATGAATTTTGCCATAAAGAACCACAATTGTATGATGGTTTTTTTTTTTTTTTTTTGGTAGGGGAAATTCAATGAAATTAAAAAGATCATGTGACTGGTAACTATCAATAACAGAGACAAAAGAAATTGAGACAGCCATTATAAATTAAAACTTCAGGTTTAGGTAACATGAGATTAGGTGCCCACACTGAACTCTGGCAATGAAAGGTATTGCTTTCTGTTTAATAAAATGATTAAACACCTACCATGAGGCTTGTTTTTCTTACTATAAGGATACAGCAATTAACTTACTTTTTCCTTTTTATACACTGTCATAAAAAACTCTTGAACATATGAAGTATTAAGAGGCAAACCAAATATTTATATGACAATTTGTTGCTTTTCTGTGAATTTTTAAAATGTGTCAACGACTTTACGGGCACCCTATATATTTTTGAAAAGTCTACATAGTGAAAAATTGTTGAAAGGAAGAAAATATTGCTATCTTAAAGCAAGCATTAATAAATTAAGAAAGTGGTACCATTTTAAATGCAAAATTTACTCTTTCAATGTTCTTCTATACATAATGCTCTAATCAGGATTATTGTTATTTGGGAATTTCCATTTCTATTCATTTTGGATAATCACTAGTAAATGGTGCATGAATTAGATGAAAGTTGACAGCAAAACATTAATTATTCCAGAATATTCCCCAATGCAATATTTTCATTGAAAGTATTTGCAGTAAGAATACATTAATTAAATTCAAATCTTTAATGAACTATATCATCAGAAAGAAATATACTTACAAAAGACTAGCATTGTGTAGCATTTGAACTATTTCACCAATTGCATTACATTTGTCCATTGGAATGTTAAGCCAGTAATTAAATGCCTTTAAAAAGAGTTGACAAGAAAATTACTTTCTTACAATTTCGGAACGAATATGCACTTGAATTTATATGCATTGAACAACTACATAGATATAATTTTTCCAAACAAAATCTATATTAACAGATATATTAGGTATTGGACCAAAATATCTCAGACCCCTTCCTACAAACAGGGTTCATACTCTATTCGGATGAAAAAATTCCATGATTTTTCCAAGACTTTTTCATGACTTCGTAAATATTTTCATGACGTTGTTAGATAAAGAGAATAGTAGGTACTATTTAATGTCAAACTTGCCAATTTTTAGAAATGAGCACTAAGTTAATGCCACTACCTCATCGAAGCACTTACTTGTGATTTAAAAAATATTAGTGTACTCCTAAAAAACTAAACTATTCTTGTTTGCCTTCATCATATAAATTTAAGTAAAGAAAAAATACAGTGAATGGAATATAATAATGCTTAAATGTTTAATAGTTTTTTTTTTTTTTTTTTTTTTGTCTTCATCATTTAAATTTAAGTAAAGTAAAAATGCAGTGAAACAAAAGGTATGATGCTTAAATTTCTAATATTTCTTTTATAAACAGGCAGAATATTAATGAATTTGACAAAGGTTGGATGAGTTATTACTAAGTTTCAATAAATTGCTTCAAAAGTTGCTTTTTAGTGCCAACAGTGAATTTAATCATCCACATAACTTGACAGTATTTTGGTTTTTTAAAGTAAAGTCACGTTGTTTAGTAAATTCATGTTTCTAAATAATAAATGATATTCTAATAATGATATTTATATTTAAAAAAAAAATTTAGTTGTGAATAGATCTTCTGGTTTAAATGTACTTGTTTACTAATTTGCACATTTTCAAATGTATATAAATTTATAGGTTCAGAAATTCCAGAACTTAATGTTCGATTTTTGACGTTGAACGTAGCAGTGGGTTGCATGGATCAGTTTTCCAGGCCATATGTTGGGCACTACGGTTTTAAAAGTATTCGAATTCTCCTATTTCTGTATTCTATCACCAGACTAAAGATCTTTATTTTCTGAAACTTTCAATAAATTAAGATAAACTCTGATAAATTCAATAATAAATTTTTTACGAGTGATGGAAACAAAATCGAATGCAATTGAATAGCGTTTCTAAAAGAGGATGTGACAAAATCAAGAACGTGGAAGTTAACTAGTGTTGAAAATAATGGTAAATTCAAAATGAGTAACGTCCAAGCAGTGAAATCACACTGCAAAAAAAGAGGAGCGGCTGCTACAGAAGTGGATGCAATGAGATTTCAAAATTCAGATTTGTTTTTCGCATCGTTTAATTTTCCAGTTTTTGTAGCTTTTATGAAGCAATACTGTTAAATCACACAATATTTCTGGTGCACTTTTAGATACTGTTACTTTCTCTTGGCCCAAGACATTTTTCCATGACTTGGAAAAAATTTCCATGACTTTGAATGAAAATTTCAATTTTCCATGACTTTTCCAGGTCTGAAATTTGCTTATTTTTTTTCCATGACTTTCCAGGATTTCCATGACCCGTACAAACCCTGTACAAAATAATCTGAGAAAACCCACATGTGGAAGATTCAAAACACTGAAACTGAGGAATTGCCTTTTTTTTTCCAATTATGAGTAAAAATTGATATTTTTAAAAAACTGGGAAGGGTTTGACATGTTTGAAGATATTATTCTTGAAAATCAAAGATATGTATCTCTACAATAAAAAAAACAATTAAAAAAACTAGTTTCCTCAAAATAATGATTTTAAGTCTGACTATCACTTTTGAATTACAATGTACAAGGCCTTGTCCTATTTTAAAACCTTAACAGGAACAAAACTTTTCTAGTTCATAGTGTGCAATTTCAATCTCTGAAGTGTGAACTAATATTTAGAAGCACTTTTTTCGTAGGTTTTGAATACCCTGAAAATTGATATTCTCCTTTTACTTTTCTAGTAAAATAATTCAAACATGAATTGTCTTTTTTCTTTCTGCTTGGATTTCCTATTTTCTTTACAGTTATGTTAACAGTTCTTTTTTAATACTTTGATGGTCCACGAGTATGCAATTAAGCTTTCGAAAGAAATGAATGTTATACTAAGATCATGACACTGTTTTTGTTATATATCTTACGACTTGGTAATACAACCCCCGCACTGTTTTTGCCTGAGTGTAATTTAGGGATAGAGACTGATTAAATTGTCTGGATTCCGTAATCAGGCAGGATAAGTCTTTTTTAAAATGAACAAATTAGAGATTTGTTTTGAAAATTACAGTCCATAAGGAAAGAACATTGTATATTATAATAAAACTTGCGTTGAAACTTTTTATTTTTGGCTGCAAATTTGAGTTTTCAAAAAAAAAGTGGAAATTTTTTACCTTTTTTTTTCATGGGGCAAAATGAAAAATAAAATATTTTTCCAATGAAATATTTTCTATTAAATTATAAAACATATTTTTGATCAAAAAAAAAAAAAAAAATCAGTAAAAGATAGGTTGAATGAATAAATGAAAAGATAAAGAAACAATAAACAAATAAATCAATATATGAATAAAAATAAATGAGCGAGTAAAATAATGAATGAATGAATAAATAAGTGAATTACTTAATGAAGGAATGTAATTGAATTAATTAAAAAATTAAATGTAAGTGATTTATAGTAAATGATTGAGTAAGTAAATGAAACAAACTATTTCACTTTGCCCCATACGTACTTGACTAATTGCACAATTTATTTAAAATACAAATAAGCTTAATATTAACTAAATTAATACTACATTGAATATTAGGAGATCTCAATTAATATTTAAAATGTTAATAACAAGAACTTTATCATTTTATAGTAACAAAAATAATTTTTGAATTACAACAATATGAGTAACAATTTTTAAACATTGTTTGTATTACCAAATGCTTTAACCTTCGGCGGTATTTTTTCCTGACTGGAATAGATTACATATGGTACTACATAGTTAAAATTATATCAGACATGTGGAGGTAAAAGCAGAGTAAATATTTCATCATTTCATTTTGCCCCATGTTCCCCTATATATTTAAAAAAAAAAAAAAATCAAACAACAAAATAACTGTAAGAAGTATTATTTCAATTTAATGAGTAAAAAGTAGGCATTTTTAACAATTTGGATTAAAATTGTGGGAAAAGGTAATGAATGAACACAAATGGTTTTACAATGAATTAATATACAAAAGGTTAAAATACTTAACTAATATTGCTGTTTATTTTCACCTTCCCCCAAAAATTGGGCTCCCCTCTAAATAGAAGCAGTGCTAGAAGTACTAGTTCATCAATGTTTGATTAGACTAAGCTTCATAAGCTTCAATGAAATATAAGTAAAAAGGTAGCTTATTTTGATAATAAACTTTGAAAGCGCTCAAGTGGGGCTTGTGCTCAATAGCAAAATAACTACAGCAAATAATTAGGCAATATGAAGGATTTAAAATAACTTTTCTGGAAATAAAATTTCATTTATATTTTTAAGCAAGTATATTGTAAATTTTAGTTGATATCTATCACTAGGGATTGCAATACTGGACCAAAATTGCAGCTCCGGTATTCAGTTTAACATGAATTAAACATGATATCCCACATTTTCAAATATGATACCCGAAAACCGGTATGAGAAATTTCTCAAAAAGATATCGAAAATATTGTTTTGCTGCCATATTTAATAATTCTGTGCAAAAATTGTTTTATTTATGAAAACATACCATGAACAAATATAAAATGAAGGAAAAAATGTTGCAAAAAAAAAAAAAAATCAATAATAGTAAAAAATATGATTTATCTGATGAAATGTCTCTAAGCCTGGAACTTATTTTAATGCACAAATTTCCAGCAGTTGAAAATACTGTTTCTGAATTCACCTAGGCCTGTGGTAGTTTACAGTGTGCGATAAACCTCCCATAATAATTGCCTCAAAGTCCTCTATCTTCAAACAATTTGATCATGGGCGCCTATATGCAAAATCGTAAGGGGGGCTAAGCTATTTTAATCATAGTTTAGCAGGATATTTTCCCCATGGAAACCGATTTCAGGACAGATTAGAGTCATTAAAATTTGACATTTTTAATAACTTATTCATTAATGGCAGGAGAAGAAATGTTTTTACATTTTTGCAAAGAAAAAAGTATTAAAAGCGAGGAAGTTCTAATTTCTAGGGGGGGAGGGGGGCTCGAGCCCCCTCTTGCCTCCTATATGGGCGCCCTTGAATTTGATCTTTTGCATGTTATTTTTAGAAAAATTATTTTGTATGCGTGTGATTCTTTTGTATTGTGAGTATTATTCTTACAATTATTATTATTATTTTGAATTTATACCTAGTTGTAATTTCTCTTTGAGAGACAATACTTTTCCAATTTTCACATCATCTTCAATGATTTTCTTTTGATCAGGATAGATTTCTGTTTGCTTTTTATTTGCCCTCTGGTTTGAAATTTACAGTGAACTTAACTAAATTTGATATTGTTAGTTTTCTTTTCTTATACTAACAAGAAAATGTTTTTGAAAAAATTCAGTACAGTTCAGACAAATACTTAAAAAATATCATAAAGTATTGCTGAAATCGATGGTTTTAATAAATTATTCACAAGACAAATGCATTCGAAATTGCACCTAAAATTAACTTTTACAAAAGGGAACACATGCGAAAATGAGATCCATCTCACCATCTAGTAATGAAAATATCATTTTGAAATATTTTGCTACTTATGTTTAATGCGTTAAAAATATTCTATTAGTTTGTGCTTTAGAAGCCAATTTTTTTCAACAATAGATTGATTTTGGTACTGTCATCATGGAAAAAGAAATGTAGTGCATTTAAAATAAAGGTAGATATCTAATAAATTAAATTGAAAACTCTTTTATTTAAACTATTATTTTCAGCTACCTAATATCAAAAATACTGGTAAATTACCCCAGTAAATACCAGTATTACGAAATTTCAAAATAGCTCAAAATACCGGTATTCGGTATATTGGTGCGCTCACTATCTGTCACTGCATTTATTTGATTTTATACTTAGAGATCACTCAAAAGTCCTTTTTTATAGTTGATTCAGATGGTTTTCTTTCACAATTCTAAAAAAAATTTATCCATTTAAGATTCTTTGGATATTCTACTAATATAGCGAGGACTGCACATATTAAACGTAGAGGCATTTGTCCTATTTGTCACAATACTATATTGTGAAACCTGGACCTTTTATTGCATGTCATTTCAATTGTAAATTCCTGGGGTATTGCATATAGTAATAAAATTCTGCTTTTGTATTCAACCAACACTTAACAGAGATGATTCACTTCTAATGGAATGATTTTGACTTCTAGATATTCAGTTTGAAAATGATATTGCAGTTAGTACTGTTAATTTTTGTAACAATCAATAATTTTTAAAGGTCTTTTATTCAGTTCTGTAAAATAAACCTGTTTACTTTCCCCCTTTTTATTCTATATTATTTTCAGTATAAATATTAACCTCAAAACTTTTCTAACATAAAATTTTCAAATTTGTCATGTGAGAGAAAAATAGAAGGAAATATGAAACTTCCTCCACTACAAAAACTTACTACATAAACGGGCCATTCCACGGAAAAGTCATTTTGTTCCAGATGTGATATCTCATATATTTCATTAAAAACACTTTAAAACATTAATGAACAATTTTTTTCTGCTGAACAAATTACAAACTTACGTGTGAGTCCTTAAGCAAAAAATGTGTCGTCATTGCCCTTTAAAATTATTACTTTTTAATGAAATATATGAATTGTCATGTGTGGCACAAAGGGTTGACTTTTTCGTTGAATGGCCCAAATAATCCACCACATAATAAGTACATCAGGTAAATTAGTATAAAAATACACAATTTAATTAAAAAGATATTCACCTTAGTTAACTTTGTTCTTATTTGTTTCCCGGGTACTTGCTCTATATAGTTAAATGGTTGTAAAAGTACCTGTAAATATATGTAATAATTAATGTACTATTTTAAAAATTGTAGTTTCATTGCATATAAGGTTATAAATTGTTATGCAAAAAAAGATTTTTAGCAAAAAAAGAGAAATAGAGAAAAAACCAGAAAAAATACACCAGGCTTAAATTTTACAATGTCCTCAAAATAATGGCTTGTGTACAAAAGCTTTCAAATTATGCATTCCTAAAATTTATTTATTATTATTGCAAACAAAAAATTTCATATCTGGTGGCACTAGCTACCTTCATCGACTTAGCTGGCAACAACTTTCTAAACTCTAGGGCCACCATATAATTGAAGATATCGTCAATTTCTTTAAGTTTATTTTTTTACTTGGTGCCAATATGAAAAGTAATTAAGTAGCCAAACCAAGCGGACCAAACCTTTATATGGAAAGTACCAAAGATATAACAGTTAAGACCAGTGGTTGGAAAAACTACCTTTTTTTTTTGCAGTCAACTACAACTACTTTATTACAAATATAGTTAATTACACTACAACTATAACTACGTAATTTTAAAAAGTAGTGACTACAAACT
The DNA here is from genome assembly GCF_026930045.1 of Uloborus diversus. NCBI lineage: Eukaryota > Metazoa > Arthropoda > Arachnida > Araneae > Uloboridae > Uloborus > Uloborus diversus. The sequence goes on from NC_072731.1 coordinate 4,395,903, forward strand.
ACTTCTGAAATGTAGTCGCTACCTTTTAAAAATTAATTAAATCAAAAGCATGCACACACTGTTTGAGGATTGAACGAAAAAATTTGAAAAGTGGTTTACTTTAATAAAATCAGATCATTTGAACATGCAATGTTCATAAGAGTTATCTATTTCTTTCTTTCCTTCTTTTTCTTTTTTTTTTTTTTTTTTTTTGAGCCAACTTGTCATTCTAAACCATTTTGTACAAGAAATACACTCACAAATTTGCACAAGAAATACTCAGTCATTCCAGCCGAGGACTGCAGTTTTGTGCTTATTAGCACCCATCAACCCGGCATAGGAAGTGACTGAGCTAGAGGTGGAAAACCTCTTAAGGACGCCAAGAGTGCCAAACAAACTGGTAGCTAATATAAAATTAGCACTGACCAGACAAGTGATCGAAGCAATGATTCGCTTCAACTCGAAGATTGAAGGCAAGGCATGGTATTTTCAGTGAAACTTTGTGAATTGCTTCGGTCACTCATCCGGTCAGTGCTAATTTTATATTAGCTACCAGTTTGTTTGGCACTCTTGGCTTCCTTAAGTTGTTTCCCACCACCAGCTCAGTCACTTCCTATGTCGGGCTGATGCGTGCTAATAAGCACGAAACTGCAGTCCTCGGATAAAATTAATGAGCTGGCGGTGTATTTCATGTATTTCTGCCTTAGCCCTTGCCATAAAGCGGTAACTGACTCAGAAAAAAAAAACATTTTGTACAATTTTTACGAATATTCTTCAAAAAAAGGTCAAAGAATTCTACTAGGACTCGACCGATGCATCGGCCTGGCCGATGCGTCGGCGCCAATGGTTCAACAACTTTGCCATCGGCATCGGCGGCCGATGCTAACTTGCAGGAAACATCGGCCCATCGACCTTAAAAACATCGAAAAGCCGATGGAATTGGCCGATGTTTTTGAAAATAAAAGGACTTTTGTTGTTTTACATTTTAATACAAAGTAAAGGGAGTTATTGTTTTCAAACAAAATTGTTTACATAAATTTCAGTATGAATTTCTATTTTAGTCACCCATCAAAGAGTTTTTAATACTGCACTCAGGTACAAAACCAGTTAATTATTAAAGTCAGACAAAACAACGTAAGTAGAAGCACAAATTTGTAAATTACAGCAGACACGTGTTTCGGCGTTACAGGGAACGCCTTTTTCAATGCAAAAAATAATGAGCTTATGGATGAAAAGACATCTGACAAAAGGCTTTTGTCGGATGTCTTTTCATCCATAAGCTCATTATTTTATGCATTGAAAAAGGCGTTCCCTGTAACGCTGAAACACGTGTCTGCTGTAATTTACAAATTTGTGCTTCTACTTACGTTGTTTTGTCTGACTTTACTATTCAGCACAAAGGTATTTATTTATCTCAGTTAATTATTGCGTTGTTTCTTGCGGCTGGATGTACGTATGTATCTCTCATAAGTCATAACTCAAAAATGGTAAGCTGTAGAAGGCTAAATTTTCGCATGTGGGATGTGCGCACGTTCTAGTTGTGCACTTCCCTTTTTGTTTTCGATCGGGTGTTCAAAAAAGCCTATCAACTGATTTTTTGTGGCTATTAATTACTTATTTCAATGCAAAACTAATATAGCGTCTCATACTGACGATCATTTGGTGATAGATTGCAAAATTGGAGACCGTGGAAACAAATATGAGATGGCGAAACCGGTTTTTTGAGCAATCACATTGCTTGTCGTTCTCATTTGACTGTTTTGAATTCCTATGATTTTATTTTTCTCCCGCCTCCCTTTGCAGCACCACCATCGACCGGCCTCACGATGCTGCTCCTCTAACGAAAACCGTCTCCAGGTTGCATCCATATCCTACACACACACGCATACACAAACACACCTACCCACATACACATACACACACACACCTACACATACATCTACACATACACACACACACACACACCTATACACTCATACACAGACATAAAAACACGCCTACATACACACACGCACTCCTGATTGCGAAAAACATTTGAATTCCAAATGTCAAAATTCAAATTAATTTCATTTTGTTAGATTCCCGTTGAACCGACGGTAATTTTTAATTTTTCGATATTTTTAATATGAACCACAGTACTACAGTCCTTTCTGTATCGCTTCGGCGGAGCTAAAAGTTTGAGGCCCGTCGAAATACATTTTGGGGCAGTATTTCTTTATCACAGAAGTTGTAAAACATTTATCACAAGCATTTTTGTAACTTCTACGGTGCCCCTATGGTTATGGGGCCTCTCTCGCAATTGCAACATTTGCTATTAAATCCGCCACTGCACGTCAAAACAAACTCGGGTGCAATTTTTAAAAGGTTTTTTCTGCTTAATGTTTATGATTATTTGAAACTCTATTCTTTATGACTATTTTTTGTATTTCCGAGAACACTTGCGTGCCCCTCCTCCCACTCCCTCAATTTCTGAAATTAAACTCTAGTTGTACTTCTGAGTTGTTTAAAACTAACACCATTCATAAAAATAGAATTTTTTTTTCAAGATTTATCTATTCTTTAGGAAGAATTTAGAGCATTAATGTAAGAAAATGATTAAAGACGTTTTGAATGGTGACATAATTCGGAAAACAAAGGGACTTTTGAATTTTTTCTTCGGAAGTGCTGAAGTAGATTTACAAACTCTTCCGAGGCATTGGTGGTAGCGGTTCCGTGCTAAAAAAAATAAGCCGAAGTTTAACGTTGTGAGTTACTCCAAAATCAGAGGGTGACTCCCCTAACCCACCCTCGTCGTTTCAAGCATTTCTTAAATATTTAGCGATTACTTATTTTGGTCAAGAAATGTCATTTTGCGTATTTCTTATACTCGTTTCACCTATATTTTATAATGCGGCATCTTTTTTGCATCATTATAAGCGATCGATTTTTTTTTCTGTTGTAAGTATCTATTTTTATGTATTTATATAAAATCAATGAATAAGTTTTTTTCGTTTTCATCATATGTTTAATAATATGTTATAGAAAAGTTTCAAGGATTTTCTTATATGCAATTTTTTAAATTTCAGAAAATTATTGTTAAATTGAAAAAAATAATTTGAACTTGGTTGTAGTGCTTCATAAAAGATTAAACAATCAAATTGTTCAATATTGCGTGCGCAAATGTCAGATCAAGTAGTATATGTATTCAGTTATTAACTTGGTGTAAATATTGAGTTTGTTTATTGTACTTGCATTTTAAGAACCTCGCTCTTTTCATGGCTATTTCTTTTTTCCGCAAAATTTATGTCATTGTTATACATTTTATGAAAAATGCAAACTTTTCTATTCATAAATTTAAATAAGTATAAAAATATTAATATTATGATTTAATATTGTAATTTATCTGTTACCTTTTTTGTTTAATTTGATGACTAAAAAATGTCTAAGTGCAATCTTTCCGCTTTAATTGCGTAAATTGTTGACAGTTTCATAGTTTAATTCTTAATTTATTTTTGAATGATTAAACAACATAATTGAATTTTAACTATGTTTAGTTTACCTAAATCCATACATTATTACAATATTACTGTAATCTTAGTTATATGTTCAATTAAAAAAAAATATATCAATCGGTTATTAAACAGTCTCTTTGTTTTTCTTCCTTTTTTCTCTTTTTTCTTTCTTTCTTTCTTTTTCTTTCTTTTCTTTTTTTTTTTTTTTTTTGGCTGTTGTTCTTTGTCTTCTGTCATACAGCAGTCAAAAAAGGAGAAACATAACTACATCCTATACAGATTGTACGTAGTACGATCCAAAAGTTTGGGGGACAAGCTGTATAAAACATTACCCAGAATAGTTCACATTACCGAAGCACATCCACCTTCAAAAGGTCATCATGAGAGACCATGTACTTCTGCCAGTGTTCATATAACTTTTGGAAACACTCCTGGAAGCCATTTTTCGCTACCTTCTGTGATACAGCTTTATCTTCTCCTGACGGTAGAAAGCGGCATCCATGCAAATGTTTTTTTGTTTGCTGGGAACAGGTAAAAGTCACACAGAGCTAAGTCCGACGAAACGTTATGCTATTTGTTTCCCATATCAGAGTATTGACTAATCGAACCGTGCATCCTCAACATGAAAGTCGGCTTCTTCCCCACGTTGAAGTTAAAGCAGAAGCCCAACAGGCCTTACAGGAGGTTGCGATGAATATCTTCCAGGAGTCCTTCTAAAAGCTATACGAACGTTGGCAGAAGTGCATAGTCGTTCAAGGTGACTATTTTGTAGATAGATGTACTTCAGAAATGTGAATTATTTATGGTAAATTTTTATACAACTTGTCCTCGAACTTTTAGATCACACTTCGTACGTATGAGTTTTCAACTTACTATTTCATAACGTTTTTGAGTGATGTAAGTTTACGAGCATGAAGATATCACAAGAGAATTTGCGATAATTAACTAAAGAGGCGTTCAAAATGGATATTTCGATCATCTATATGTTCTTAGGTACATATGCATGTACATATGCGCCGAAAAAACTTGTGAAGTTTAAATTGGATGATCGTAAAATAAAAATTTAAGTCGAAATCTGATGGGTTTTTTTTTGGGATTACAATTCCTTCTTCGTAGAAAGGAAGTAAAGTGAAATGAATCAATGATCCTTTAAATCCTGACAATCTTATCAATTTATTTCTGTTAGAATTTTTTCTTTTTTTGCCATCGGCCAACAGCATCGCCCATCGGCAATCGGCCATTTGTAGGAAAACAATCGGCCATTGGCCATCTTTGAACAATCGGCCAACAATCGGCATCGGCCCATCGGCCAAAAAATGCCATCGGTCGAGCCCTAAATTCTAGCTTCAAATATTTAATCCTTTCTTGCCAGTGAATATTCAATTCAAGAAATGCAACTCAGCTTCTTGAAAATGTAAATAGAAACAGCCATAATTTGTTTTCAATTTTACATTGAAGAACATAAACATAAAATTCTTTCGATGGTGGAAAACATATTTTAAACAGAGGAGAAAAATTTTAATTTTCATTATAGGAATAAATTTTATGGGAACTAATTAACTATTTTTGAGCTTCAAATAAGGGGTTCAAACCTGGACACCATCCCCTTTCTTATGCCACTGATAAAATGAAGTAAAAACTTTTTTACAATTTACCAAATAATCGAGAAAATTTTGCACATTTTTAATAATTGACTTTTCTTGTTTATTTATAAACACTAAATCACTAAATAAGCAAAAATAAAGAAACATGAAAACTATCTCATTACTATAAATAAGCTATCAGAAATATAAAACTTAACTAAGAATGCTTTACTTACTTTAATGAGCAATTTTATAGTATATGTGGATGACATCGATACTAAAAGCTTTTTGCTTAACGGGCAAATTGTGCATGAAAGGGAAAATTTTGTTTTTGAATTTTCTATAACATTGTAATATTTATTGTAAGCCGACCAGGGCAGTTCAATATCATCCTCTTCTATAACATTTACAGTAGCTTCCATATTTGGTGAATATTGGAACAATAATGCCATTGAAATCTAAAACATTCATCCATGGGACATTCTCGGCTGCCAAAACCCCTAAACTTGCTACTAAATTGGCAGTTACCACTTATTCTTTTCTTTCTAAGTCACACTCTATTCATTGCAAATATTGGCAAAATATAAAAAGTACAATGACAAACAAACTAATGGTATCAAATAGATATAACGTATGCTATCAAAATGATATGTCTGAGGTCAGCTCATATTTTTATGAGTCGTCTTTCTCATTGCATCCGCTGATATAGTTATTGTGTAAGATTTAAGCCAGTCGGATTCATTTGAACCTTTCTCCTTTTTGTTTTTAACTTCATAAAGTAATTTTTAGAAATCACTACAAACTACTTTTTTTTGTATCGAACTACTCGTAACTCTACTTCTTTTAAAAAATAGCGCACTACACTACAAACTACTAAAAAAAGTTGCTAGTACAGTAGTGTCGCTATTTGTAGTGCGCTACTTCCGACCACTGGTTTAGACATTAAAACTGCTATCTTTAGCATGGAGGAGAATAAAAGGGTGATTTCTAAAACACTGAAAGAAAAATTAAATAGAATGAAACAAAATAACGATAATGAATAATATTTTACAAATATTAAGAAGACAATTACCTCATCAAAATTACTTCTCTCTGAAGATTCTCCAGATGCCATCTTAAAAATATGAGATTTATAAGGCTTTAAATTATATAACTTGATTAACTGTAGAAATCTTTTACCTTGAAGACAAAACTGCAATTGAAAGAAGAAAAAAAAAGGTTACATCTTCTCATAAAGATTAGAACTTTAATATTTTGAAAGCATATATAAAGTATTTTAATCAAGAAATGATAGTTATTAAAGTCTGTCCGCAGAGAATTTACCTTTCGCTCTGCTTTGTTTCAGAAGTGTCCATTTTCGTAAAGGGGCAATACGGGGAAAAAAGTTAAAGAACAGAATTCACAAGCGTGTTATTGGCTTTAGAGCTTGAATATGTCACCTTGATATTTAAGAAATTGGCCAAAAAGGTGAACAGTTCCAATTTTTTTGCAGTCAAAGCTGATGTTTCATTGGACAGGTAAGTTAAACTAAGCCCTACCCACTTCCTATGTAAGTGGGTAGGGCTTAGTTTAACATCTTTCAGCAGCCATTGGTCAGAGAAAACGCCTCCTATATTTAATTTGAATTGAAAACAGGCGAGAGTAGGGTTGCCATAAAGAATGCAAAGCTAGTCTTTCTATATTTTTTTTCTCACCAATTCAACGCAGTTATGCAGTTATTGCGCTAGTAAAACCTTTCAGGTCGAAATAATTATATAACGAAAAGTTTCTAGGAGTAATTTTTTTTATATAATGCCAAAATGTTGCTAAACTCTAAAATATGGCACACATCCTTTCTTCCCTCTCTACCTTTTTAAGGAACGGACTTTTTTCCTCAAATGATTGATAAGGGTCATTTGTTTGCGTTCAGACTACAGCTTCTATTTTCAGTTCTAGAGCTTGAATATGCACGGACAAGGCAGATATCTCATTGCACATCTATGTTGCCTCATCAATCTAACCTCTTTCATTTGACACGAGCCAGAGTTTACAGTTCACTTGGATTGCGAACCTACTTTTTAAAGTGAAACATTTTCAAGATCCTAGTGAAAGCTTAATATTTAAAAACTGCAATGTGACATTTACAATTTACTTTCACACCCCCCTTTTATAAAACATCATCAAACACACATCAACATCAGCCAAACCAACTATGGAAAAGAGGAAGATTAACACTCTTATAGCAATCTTTTCTATGAATTCTGTTGATTTTGCGGCTAACATGGATATTAGGAAAAATTATTATTTTAGCAGGGTAGTGGAACCTTGGAACAGCTTACCGGAGAGGTGGTAATGAGCAAGGGAGTAGATAGTTTTAAGAGGGCCATTGATCTTCACTGAGGATTGTAAATTGACTAGGACCAGTCTAGCTGGGCCCAAAGCCTGTTGCTGGTCGTCCCTTTTGTATTTGTAGTTGTAATTCATTTTGCAAGGGGGGGGGGAATTCTTTTGATCAATTTTCCCTAATTTTATGCTATTTTTCCAAAATTCCCTGATTTTTCCCGGAGTGATAAAGTTCCCTGACTTTTCCCTGATCTGTCGCCACCCTGTAGGGCATAATCGGTGCATGAACGGAAAATTTTATTTTCTGAAACGATGTATGGAGTACATTCGACCCTATTCTCCATCAAAAGAACTTAAATCATTGTCTGCACTTTATTAATGCAAAGTAAAAATGGTCTTTTTTAACTATGAACAAATCTACAGTTGCTTTGATGGAAGAGGGGGCGTGGTAGATCATTGCAATCTAATAATCTATATAGTAGGTTATTGTAAAATTAGGAACGTAAAGAGACGAGAGAAATGAAAATTAGACGAAAACAATAAGTAATCCAATTGTTCACCAATTACTAAGGTGCTAAACAACAAAATAAAATACTATGCACTACGATAACAATAAAAGCACAACATGTGAATTTGATACAAAACAAATCTGTAAAATTATCTAAATAAATAGATTACGTGCATTGAGCCAGCTTCTTCATTACTACGATGTAAAATCTTGTTCAACGCTTACTGATTTTTCTATGAAAAGACATTAAAAAAAAAGAGTTTTAAATACAATAACTGTCAAAAAGCTTTCTTTCAGAAAGAAATATTCTTTTTAATTTCTACCTATGCTTTTAGTAGAAATATCAAAGCTTACCACATTTTTAATCTTAAATTAATTGAGGCCATATAAGTTTCTCCGACCACAATACTACTTAGAAGTTATTTGCAATGCAATATTATAGCAAAATTGAGGAAAAAACGGAAATCGAAATCGATGCAAAACAACCGGTAAAGTTACAGAAAGGTTGCGTTCGACGAGCTCGACCGGGAGCGACCGGTTAGTTAATCACGTGACAGCTAATGATCACGTGCTCCAATCAACCAATCAACAGCTTAAAATGGTAACCGGTGAGGTAACCGATAGATGATAGAACGCTGCGGTTTGTACCGGTTACTTACCGGTAGACCGGTGAGGTTCGTCGAACGCAACCGATATGAGGGTAAAAGGAAAAAAGTTTCTTCTGAGGTGCAGCAGACACTTTCTTTGAAATTTCACTGTAACTGCAAAATTCTGTTATCAGCTGTTTCAGACTGGCGTGATTTTGAGAAGTTTCATCAACAACTCTGCATTAAAACTCTTGTAAACTTGTTTGATACTGATAAAAAAAACTTGAAAAATAAAGCAATGAGTCGGCCTCTGATCAATTGTAAAATTGGTCCCTCAATTCTAAATGCTGATTTATCAGAAATTTATGCTGAGTCTCAGCGACTGTTGGATTCAGGAGCTGATTATTTACATTTAGATGTAATGGACGGTCATTTTGTGCCTAATTTAACTTTTGGACATCCCGTTGTGAAATGCTTGAAAAAGAAGCTTCCTCAAGCTTTTTTTGATATGCATATGATGGTTGCTGATCCTGAGAAAGTAAACTTTATTCTTTCATTCCTTTATTGGGGAAATGTTCTTTTTTCTGTCTCTCTCTCTCTTCCTTATCAAAATTCGTAAACAGCTTAGATAAGTTATTTTGGATTTTTTAAACATTTCTACATGAATCTTAATCCAAGAGCATGAAGGCACATTTTCCCAAACTTTGAATTCAATAACAAAGTTAGGATTAAAGCTAATTAAAAGTTTGAATCTTATTAATAGTATCATTTAATCAAGAAAATGATAAAATTTTAAAATGCCAAATTTTCAGTTATATGCTTTTATTTCTGTGCGGACATAGTGCTTTGTGATAAGGAAACATGGAAAATAACATTCAACTCCTGTAACTCAGCTTCCCCCCTCCTTTTTTTTTGCCAAAGTGTTTGACAGACAAGCAGCTAAACAGAGTGCATTGAATTTGCTTTCAATGTACTATTCTCTCATCAAAACTAGAGATGTAAAATTTCCAGAAATTTTTAAGTGGTGGAAAAAAAACAGTTTTTCGCCGGGGTTTTTCGGAAAAAAATGGAAAATTTGATTCTTTTTATGAATAAAAATAGGGTTTCTTAATAGCTCTGTGTTTCTTGGAACATATAAAGGGTTAAGCATTAAAAAATATATGCAATCCACACATCTTTTTCTGCTTGACAGAATTACACATAAAAGTAAATTTAATTAGAAAAAGAAAAAAACCTTTTTGTTTTATAACTAAGAGCTCTCTTGGTCAAACACCAGAAATAAGTCAAGTCGTCATTCAACCAATAATATTGAGTAATATGTGTCTAATTATAACAATTGCATTTCTATTTCTATTAAATATAAATGTATCAAGATGAAATTTCCAAGTACGCCAAGTTTGGTCTCATTAGTCAAGATATTTTCCTCTGTATTCAAGTTAAGTTAAAATGCTAGCAATATATTCATGACTCATTATTTTAAAATAAAAAGGTTTATTTACATATGTACACGTATATAGTATTTAACATCTTTATAGAGGTAATTCAGTCACGTTAAGGGTGACTGCCATCAATATACAGTATCGACTGATTCAAGAGTCAAGAACACTAAACCGGCATTCAGCCTATTTAAAGGGCGCATACCACGTCATTAGATCACGCGATGAATTTACATTAAAATACTTCAACTTCAAGTTTAACTGAAACGAGAAAAAATACATGCAAATTATAAATGCAAATAAAATATTTAACAACTCCCCCCAGATGAACAGTTGTTCATAAAAAAATATATTTAACAAAATCAAGTAGAATATTAAATTAAATTTCTTGGTTGGTTTGTGTGATGTGCTGACCTTAAATTCAGAAGGTATTTGTTTATCCAACGTTTCCAGAAGTGGTTCAATATTGTTTCGCGCAAGCGTTAACGTTTGAGTAAAATTTCCTTAGTTCCAGGCAAATTTAAATCATTAATTTTAATTACAGGTAAACACATGGCTCGTTTTCCAATCAAAAAGTGGGCAGGCGTAAAGGGCAATGGTTCTTCAAGCTCTGAATAAACATAGGTTAAAGGTTGAGAATTGATCATGGCCTCAACTTCTACAAGAAGAGTTTCTAACTCACTCAGAGTTTAAGATGATCTTCCTATGCTTTTACGTAGGCTGGTTTTAACCGAGCGAACCATTCTTTCGTAAAACCCACCCCACCATGCTGCACGTTCAGCGATATATTTCCAAGTAATTCCAAGAGTGGAGTAAAATTTTTTAACTTCTGGATGGTGGATTGCCTTCCACATTTCCTTCAACTCAATTTCAGCTCTTTTGAAACTTTTTGCATTATCGGAATATATTATAGCACACAAACCTCTTCGAGAAATAAACCTGCGAAAAGCCAATAAAAATTCAGCAGTTGTCATATCCTTGACAAGCTCCAAATGAATTGCTCTAGTAATTGAGCAGGTAAATAATAAAATATAATGCCTATTTTCACTGCCTTTAACGTAAAGGGGTTCAGCGAAATCAAGTCCTGTGACCGAAAAGGGAGGCGATTCGTTGATTGGATCGCCGGGAAGAGGTGCAATTACTTGTTGCCCAGGACGAATATTAAATTTCTTGCAAATATAAGAAATATTAAGAACCGATTTTACACATTGTCTTCCCCTTAGAATCCAAAACTTTTCCCGAGTTTGTAGTAAAGTGTCGGCCACTCCTGCATGCAAAACACGTTCGTGAGAGTCTTTTATGACCAAGTTTGTGAATAAATGCTTATCAGGAATTATAATAGGATGTCTCCCATGAAAAGTTAAATTAGATTTTTGCAACCTTCCCCGTACTAAAAGTACACCTTCTTCTGACAATATAGGATTTAGCTGAAAAATGTTCGATTCCTTGGGAATCTTCTTTTTCGCTTTCAAGCACTTTATAACATCGTGAAAACTTTCACTTTGAACTGTTTTCACCCAGAAAATTTCTGCGCGTTTTATTTCATCAGCTGAAAGTTCTTCGCGCTTTCTTTCCTCAAATTTTACTCTACTGTTATAAATGAATCTGAAGATCCATGCAGTTACACGATAAAGTTTTGTTAAAGAACTGGATTTAGCTATGTTGATAATTGGAACATCATTTTCCTTTAGTACGCAAGACAAAATGTGTGTTGATTTTCGAGAAAGTTTGTCAGAAACGTCAATTTGTTTTGCGCGTTTTTTAGCACTTTTCCACTGATCTTCAGGTAGGGATAGGAATTCTGGTCCATTCCACCATAGTTTAAAACTTATTTAGGTTTTTGCTGAGCAACCTCTTGTAATTAGATCGGAGGGGTTAATTTTGGATTCGCAATGTCCCCATGAATTAGGATCTGATAGACCATGTATTTCCGCAATACGGTTAGATACAAATTGTTTCCATTTTTCTTTTGAACCCTTTATCCAATGAAGAACAATTTCTGAATCTGTCCAATAAAAAATATTCGACACTAATAAAAAAATTCTTGATATAATCTGCAATTCTTGCACCAATGAGTGCCCCCATTAGTTCAAGTCGTGGTAGCGAAATTTTCTTTAGAGGGGCAACCCTCGATTTAGCCAGGACAAAATTGGTTTTGAGACTATCATGCGATGTTTGATACCGCAAATATGCTACTGCACCATACGCCTTTGGATTTGCATCACTAAACACATGCAATTGAATAACAGTTTTTCCCGTGATTACTAAAGAATTAAAGTAATGCCTCGAAAATTGTCAATTGAGTTAGGTCTTCAATTTCTGCAAGCCAAATTTTCCAGTTAGTTTGAAGCTCGCCAGAAAAGTTTTCATCCCAATCCAGTCCCGCTATCCATAATTGTTGCAAGAAACATTTCATACGAATGACAAAAGGTGCTATGAATCCAACTGGATCAAAAATCATAGCTACAATTCTAAGGACATTTCGTTTAGTACAGTTATCATTTATTTTTGATAACAAATTACGAAAATCTAAACTAAAAGTGTCATTATCGCTATTCCAGATCAACCCCAGTACTTTCAGTGAAGTATTATCAGAATTAAAGTTATCAATACAGTCCTGCTCATTCCACTTAGCTCTAAGTTCTTCTGAATTAGTTTCAAATTTTCTTAAGTTCATTCCCCCTTTGTTCATGATTTCAACAGCTTCTATCGACAACTTAAAAGCTTCTTCAGTAGTATTTGCCCTCCAAAAAAAAATCATCTACAAATAGTGACGAGTTTAACATGTCAACTGTTTTCTCATGAGAAATTTTGTATTTATTTATATGATATTTCACCGTACAAGAGAGAATAAAAGGACTGCAAGTTACGCCGAAAGTACATCTCGCCATATTGTAAGGAACTATATTTTCATGAATATCAAAATTATTATAGTATAGAAATCTTAAATAGTTGCGATCTTCTTCAGCGATAGAAATTTGAAGAAAAGCCTTTTCAATATCGGCAGAAAATGCAATTTTATGTTCACGAAACTTTAAAATTATGTCTAATACATTTAGGTTTAAATTTGAACCGGGACTTAGACATTCATTTAGAGATAAATATCCAGCTTGTTTGGATGACGCATCAAAAACAATACGCGTTTTTGAAGTAGTTTTATCTTCACGAATTACAGGTCTATGCGGCATGTAATAACAGTCATTATTAACAAATTCCTCAGGACAAAGTTGTATTATACCTTGATCAAATTGATCCCGTAAAATAGAGTTATAATCCTCAAACAATGAATTGTTTTTCAAGAGTTTGTTTTCTAAATTAGAAAACCTTACTTTGGCTACTTCCAAATTATTTCCAAGTAACTCACGAGAATCCTTCCATAATAAATGTGCTTCATAACGACCGTTTACAAATTTCAAATTTGCTTGAAATTCTTTTACTGCATCAAGATTAGCAGTGTTACCTTCATTTTTTTCAATAATACCAAGAGATTCCAAATCCCAAAATGATTTTACCTGGGTGTTTATATTTCCAACTGAAACCCTTAAACAATTCACGTCCCTCTTATTTGAATCAGTTCTTCCCTGCACAGTATGACCAAATATAGTTTCCACTACATACAATTCTTTTGTGAAATTTTCGACAATTCCCTTTTGAATTTTCCATAAGAAATCAGAGCCTAATAATACGTTTATTTCAGATTCAAGACCTACATCTGATGGCGTATATCCGCTTTTTCTCATGGTTTCTATAATTTCAAATGCTACAGGTTTTACTTTTGCCCCGGTAATTTCAGGTACTACAAGAGCTTCTATTTTAATAGAATTGCATGGTTGTACAATACTATTAAATTCAAGAACAACCACTCATAACAAGATTCATAAGGTTGTCTTTGCCCAAAAGGGTAAATCAACAAGTTTTCTTTCCTAATAGATTTCAATTTAAGTTCTTTCACTAAGGAACTTTTCACGAAACACCTTTCAGACCCGCTATCGCAAAGAACCCTCGCTAGAATGCATCTATTTCCAGTAGCGACAGAAACACAAAGAGTTTGTAAAAGCGTAGATTTATTCTGTTTAACTCTTTGCTCCGACATCATAGACACAATTGCACCACTTTTATCTTTCTCAAGATTTTGTTCTTTAATTTCTTTAAAGCAAAATAAATAATTATGGTCACGACTTTCACATTTTGAACAAGGAATAAGCTTTGATTTGCAATTTGATGACAAATGAGATTTTAAAAAACACTTATAGCAACGTCCTTCTTTTTTTTATTTATATCTTTATTGTTCATCAGAGAATTTTGTGCAGTTTATTCCTGTGTGTATATTTGGGAATAATTATTCCTGTGAAGTATTATTTCCCCCATCCAAACAATTTAACTTTACTGTCTGAAAATGAAAGCTATTGAGTTTTGATTTTTACCAATCCAGTCCAAATCAAAACTAAATTGGTTTTCTTTTCCTTTCCAACAGAAAGCCCAAACCAAAACTGCGTAATGATTTCTAAAACGGAACCAGAATTCCTTCGAAAAAGAACGTTTTTTTTTTCCGGGTTTTTCCCCTACTGTTTTCATCTCTAATCAAAACACAAATTCAAAAAGTCAAATATTGAAATCATGGGCAGAGTTAAGGGGGGCTAAGCCCCCCCCCCCCTTCACAGCTCATTAGCCCCCCTAATTGAAAAAGTACAACCATGGTTTAAAGGCTTCTTTCTATACATTTTTTGTTTTTAAATACTTCTCTCCTCCAAAAAATCCTAAAAGTGTTAATTATGGACTAAGCAAAATATTTTTCTAGTGGATTGAGCCTATTGCAGATGCTGGAGCTGAACAGTACACTTTTCATATTGAAGCTGCAGCTGATCCTTTGCAAGTAATCAGGAAGATTAAAGAAGCAGGAATGAAGGTATTTATTATATTTTTTCACTCTTTCAACTTAATTTACACTTCTCATAAGATCGGAAATTTCCTTTCTTTTTTTTAAATAAAATATAGTTGTCTCTCCTTTTCTTTTTTGAATTGGGAGAGAAATTCGAAAAGAATAAAATAGGGAGGAATTTTTTTGTGACAAATTAAAGTTTTCCCAATCAAGGATTGCAGCCGGGTTTCATAACATAGTTCTTTTTATTTTTTAGAAACTGTTTTTTTTTCCTTTCAAATTTTTTATGTTTCATCCATAGTTGGGGCAAGCCTTACCTACCAGCTTTGTACTGCTGCAGTTTAGATCTGCTTAGAACTCACAGTGTTTCCAGATTAGGTTTGCCCCAACTGTAGTTGATTAGACTCCATATGTTTCTAAAAGTAATAACGTTGAATGAATTTCAGTCTATCTTTATATTTTCTATGCATATTAAATGTTGCACAAATAGAATAAATTATAGGCTGTAATCAGGGATGGCAAGGTCTTGGACACTACGGTAAAAACCACGTTAAAACTGGTTTTTACCGTCCTGTCCAATACTATATTTTTAGAGAAATTGTTTTTTTGAGAAAACATCAAAAACAAATAAAATGTCTCAAAGTAATGTTTTACATTAAACATTTATTCAATCTGAACATTCAACTTATTTGTGCAGCCGATATTAATCTAGTTACATGCAAATTGAATTCTTAATTAAAATTTCAATTTGTATGCATGAGTTTATTTTATATTATTTTATTTTTGAAAATATAACCAAATGTCCCTATGTTTATGCATGTGTGCAAATGAAAGCAGGGTTGGCAAGGTTTTTACAATTCTGTTCAAAACCCGCATGTCCAAAACTATTTTTTTAAGAAACTCTATTTTGTGAGAAAATATCAAAAACAAAACAAAATGTGTCAAAATTAATCTTTTTTTTTTACTTTTTACTATATTTATTCAGTGTAAAAAATTCAAGTGTAAATATATACGAAACTTATTTATACAGCTAATGTTAATTGTGGGGGTTCCTTGCATTCTTGACACATTAAATCTGCCACTGACTTATTGTTGAATTGTTTATTATATACCACATAATTAGTGTATTTTCGTCTCAATTTATTTTGTCTTATTATTTTTCATATATATTAATATTGAATGACATTTTGGAGGCAGGTGTTGGGTTGAAACCTGGAACATCAGTTGAAAGTGTTGTTCCGCTGATTGAACATGTGGATCTAGTTCTTATAATGACCGTAGAACCTGGCTTTGGAGGACAAAAATTCATGACAGATATGATGTCTAAGGTAAGCTTTAATCTAAAATGTAGTTCTAATTCATGTTTTTAATGATGGTTAGTTTTAATGCGTATAACAAGACGTTCCGTCTAGAACTATACGAGCCTACTTTCCCGTATACCCATACTACTTTCTAGTACCTGATCAATATTCTCAAAAATAGCTAAAATCGCAAATTGTTTCAAACATATTTTTTAATATTTTAAGCTAATTTCTGGGAATAAAATATTCCTCACTCATCTAAAAAAAATTAGATGCAAATAAAATAGAAGCACCTTTTAAACAAAGCAGATAATACACTTTTTTCCATTAAAAAAAATTCTTTAACAGCTTTCAAAACGAAATAATAAAAATTAAAATTAATAAGCTCATTAAAATGAATGCATCATATCAAAAAAAAATCGTTTCTTTTCCCCTGTTGCCAAAAATAATTTTTAAAATGAATTAATGCACTTGCCAAAATAAATAAAAACAATAAAATGTCAACTTAAAGTAATACTTTTCATTGTCAAAAAAAAAAAAAAAAATCCTCTGCGCATATCTTTATGTAGTAATATAAATGAGTTCGAGTTTATTCCTCAAAAACTGAATACCTAAATTAAAACTTTAGCGGGAAAATAAAAACAAATCATATCAACAATAATTATTTCACAGTTAAAACCATAGCTGTGGATTCGGAGTCGGAGTCAATCTCATTTTGGGATAAAGGAGTCGGAGATGAATATCCAAGAATCTGAGTCAGTCATTTGTCCTCCGTGTATAAATTTTTGCCAAAGCTAAGAAGTCAGAGTCGAAGTCGGGGAGTCGGACTCCGATTAATTGTCGGATTCGGAGTCAGGTGCCCCTAAATTCTCGGAGTCGGGGTCTGGAGTTAAGCGTCAAGAGCTATTTCTAACAAAATTTGTTTGAAATAAATCTGCCTTCAAGTGCGGAATCTACATTGACTTTCAGTTTCCCCGTAGGCGCTAATGTTAAGGGATTTGAACTGTTCAAAATTGAACGGAAAATTGTTCATATCAAAAATATATTTTATATACAAATTTTTCATCAAAAGCTTTTTCCTACAAAGTTTGTTTGAAGCAAATTCACCTCACAGTTTGGAATAGCCTTGAATTTCACCATAGGAGCTAATGTTAAGCTTTTTTGAACTGTTCAAAATTGAACAAAAAATAGTTCAAATCAAAAAGTGAAATATGGGAAAGAGGTGTCCTCGCTGAGATCTTTCGAGCAAAAAAAGTTTGTTTGAATCGGACTATTCATTCAAAAGTTATTAGGAGGGACAGACCGACAGACATTTTTCCCCATCTCAATACCCTACTTTCCAATTTTTAATTTTTCGATATTTATTTGATTATTTTTATTTATTTTTGACTTTTTTTTTGTTTTTCGCGATATTTTTAAGATGCATTAACCCTTCTTTCAATGCTTTTTTCTTCTTTTTCCGACTTTTACGGGGAAAGTAGGCTAAAAAATAAAAAGCAAAACATATATTGAGCTAAATGAAAAATTATCATATAAGCTTTGTTCTACAATATGATTAAAATGAAAAGCCAGCGTAAATAAAGTACAAATTTGGAAGAAAAAGTTTGTGCTTCTTGTG
Source organism: Uloborus diversus (assembly GCF_026930045.1). Taxonomy (NCBI): domain Eukaryota; kingdom Metazoa; phylum Arthropoda; class Arachnida; order Araneae; family Uloboridae; genus Uloborus; species Uloborus diversus. Next base: position 4,413,607 of record NC_072731.1, read on the forward strand.
AGAAAGATGTGTGCTTTTTCTTTAAAATTTGCTTTATTTATGTTGGTTTTTCACTTCAATCATATATTAATCTATTTTGAAAACTTGCTTCATTTCAAGGATGCAGTGGTTGGAACAATGTTTTGTTCCTTTCCTTTTTTTTTTTTCTTTTTTTCCAGAAAATATTTTTATAAAAAGTTTGGATGTGTTTAATTTAGGTTTCCGCCTATTTGTAATTTTGATAATTCCTAGAACTATTCCCTTTAACATCATTCTTCTATTAAGAAAAAAGCTCACTTCAAGCTCAGAAGCCACTTTTCTTCTAGGAAAGTCCTGCACTTAGAAGTTCAATTTAACAGTCTGCAGAAGCTAGAGGAAGTATGTTATTGATGTGAATCACTGAATTTAAACCAAGTTAACTTTAACCAATAGAAAATTGCCTGAAATTAGTGGTGTCAAAGTGTAATTAACACTTTCTCTGTGTTCATATAATTAATATGCAAACATTATGATTAATTTACCAGCATTTTATTTTAGTTATATTAAGCTAAAAATGTTCTTGTTGCAATAAAATGATAATTTAATTGAATTATGTGATGATTCTATTGCATCATAGTAATAATTTTGTGCATTAAACACATAAGAGAGTGGATTTTCATATAGTCAATTTCGTCCATTTTGTCCTATTTCTTCAGGCTTCTTTGACTTTTTACCAAAATAAGTGGTTAAAATACCAACCCTCAGTGCTGTGAATGGAGGTGTCAACATTTTAATTATGATAATCCTAAACATGACCCGTGTACCTCAAAGCAGAATACTACTAAATTTGCGACGTACGTCGCAGAACAGATGCCTGAGCCGCAGAACAATTCTGATCAAATGTGAGAGGAAAACTGACAAATTTTCTGCAGAAATTCTGCAAATTTCAGTGAAATTTCTACAGAAACCGCGGTGCAGAAAATCTGCAGAAACCGCGGTGCAGAAAATCTGCAGATACTGTGGTGCTAAAAATCTGCAGATACTGCGGTGCAGAAAATCTGTAAAAACTGCATATTTTCTACAAATATCTTCCAACTCAAGACAGAATTTTTGCAGAAATTCTGCAGATTTCTTAAAATTAGAAAAAAAAATCTAAAACTCTCGAAAATTACGATAATTTGGCGGAAAGCTCACAATGTTGGATTCGATTAGTCCTTTGTAGACTTTCCCAGTAGATCTTCATCCACTATAAAGAATCTCAATCGGCTTAGGTTTGAGACCTTGTTGAAGTTTTTTTGATTTTATAGTTTTTTCATGATCAACTAATTTTCCAACTTCAGTGCTCTATAATTAGTCGTTTGTTTGAAATCTGTGATATTTCTGAAATATCTCATTTCCACAGAAATAAATAGCAACAGTCCAGTTAAAAAAAAAAAAAAAAAAAAAAACCTACATGAAAATATTTTGAGTTTTGACACCCAATTTGTGGAAAATGTCACGTTTTTTCGCGTACAATGCTTGAAGTACTTGCAGAACAATTTTTGGTCAAATGATTTTACGTTGCAGAACATTGTAAAGTATTCTGCTTTGGGGCCCGTGTAATTGCATGAATATATTTATCCTTGGGATAGCGCCTAATATATTTCATACACATAAATTTGTTGGTTGAAAAATAATGAAGTTAATGAATGTCATGTTTATTTTGTAGAAATTGTTTACTGTACTATTTTGATCGTTTTCTTGTTCATTGAGGGGTGGATGAAATAGATCTTCTTTGTTAAAGGATGATGAAATAACAAATGCGTTGATTACAAGATCAACACTTTCACTGCCAAACACTTTTATGAACAAATCTCAGTGAGGCCATGTGTGTTAGAACAAAATCTATTTGCATTTGTGATAAGTAATATTTAAGTGCCTTAGTTATATGATCCTGTAATTACCAGCAATATGTTTTTAGTTTCATACTGTATTTAATGCTCTCAGTCACTGATGAAATCTTTGACCTGAGCGGAAAGTTGAATGTTGGTCGGTGATGACTGATGCAGTCTGAACGGAAAGTTCAGAAATTTGTGATTTTGATTCAAGCTACAAAAGTATTTCTTCATGCAGAAATTCTTTGAACTGAGTCATTTTGAAATCTTCAGACTATTCAAGCTATCTAATAACCTGCCCAAAAATCTTTTGCTTCAAACACTGATTTCTTCATAACGAGAAATTTTCTTGTGAAACTTGAGCAATCTGTTTTATATGCCTATAAAAATTTAAGGTCTATACAAAAAGTAAATAAATGAAAGTAAGATAATTTAAAATGAAGTAATTAAAATTCTTTTTTATCTTTGTTTTAATTGAATAATCATCTAACATGCAAAAAATTATCACATTTTTAGGATTCAAATGTTAAATGATACATTTTACTTATGGCTAAAGTGATACAGCAATATCATCTTTGCTTGTGTTATTTTGTTACACTTTATAGTCTGCTATGTTGTCTATTTTAAGGTTTTGCGAAAAAAATAAAATTTGAAGTGTTAGGTTTAAAGTTTTTCAAAAGTCTATTTATTCTTCTATCTGTATGTAAGTCTTAAATCTTCCTCCAATTAATTTAGCTAAGACAAAAGGCCACGTTTTATTATTTTCATATCTATGTCTCAGTATATTTTAACAAGTGCAAACAATAAATGTTATATCTTTTTTAGGTGGAATACCTTAGATCAACTTACCGTAATCTTGATATTGAAGTGGATGGTGGTGTGGGTCCAAACACCATTGAACTTTGTGGAAAGGTATAAATTCATAAAATTGTTTTATTTGTATGTGTAAGACATGATATGCTTTGTTATAGAATTCTGTGAAATCTTGTTATGAATGTTATAATAAGATTGATACCGCCCTATATAGGGCTGTAACTTACTGAATATACCTGCCTTGCCTGCAATATTCGAGTTGAACTGAACCATTGTTTTGGTCATTCGTCTGGTCAGTTCTAATTCTATGTTAGCTACCAGTTTGTTTGGCACTCTTGGCTTCCTTAAGAGGTTTTCCACCTCCAGCTCAGTTAGTCCTATGCCGGGCTGATGAGTGCTAATAAGCACGAAACTGCAGTCCTCGGCTGGAATTGACTGAGCTGGCGGTGTATTTCATGTACTAAAACTATTCCCTGAAACCAGTGAGCGACACAAAATCACTTATAAACTTGTTATTTTGGTGGCCCTAGTGCAAAAACACACGAAAAGATACTTCCCACTATTCACAACTGCAGAAACAGTTTTGGAAACAACAATAAAACATAATGGTGAGTGTTATCCCATAAAAGACTGTGTTTACGGGGGGGGGGGGGACTCCAGTAAAACGGGAAATTTTGCAGGGAAATAATGCATAGTACTTGAACCATTCTGGAAAAACACAATTAGGCTTCTAGAAAGGATCTAGAGATATTTTTTTAACCGTAATATTCAATTTTCCTGTTTTTCGCACCTTGAGTCTAATAAATTTCCCACATCAGTTCATTTCAGAGTAGTGTTCTAAAAGAATCTTAGCGTTAGTTCTATTTCTAAGATATCTGCATTGTGTTTAGTCAAAAGAAATAATCAGGAGATGGATCGTTGGTTAAAAACGGGTTCAATTAAAAGTGTTGGTAACTGAAGAAAACCCCCCAGATCATGCTACGCCATCAAATTCAAATCCCAGTGCCAGTGCAAGCAAAGCAAAAAAATGCAAGTATTGCAAGGAATATCTAAATTTTGGATTTGTTCAGGCTGGTACTGACTGAACAAAAACCGCATTGTGTAGTATGCTACGAAGTTTTGTCAAATGAATCAATGAAGCCTGCTAAGCTCCATAGACAGTTATCAACAAAACACTCAGAGTTTGCGGGTAAGTCTCTAGAATTCTTTAAAATAAAAAGCAAAGAGATGAAAAAAGCTAAAAACCAAATGGAAAAAATTGCAACAGACACTACAAATGAAAAAGCGACCATGACATCATATGCTGTTTCCTTGTTGATTGCTAGATCGGGAAAGCCTTTTAACATCAGAGAAGAGCTAATTATGCCCGCTGTCAAAACTATGTGTAGCATTATGCTGGGTGATTCTGCGGCCAAAGGTTTCTTTATCCGATAACTCAGTTAAAAGAAGGATCGATGATGTGTCTGAGAATGCTTTTTCAATTAATTTCACGCTTGAAAATTACCAAAATGTACATGTTACAATTGGATGAGAGCACAGATTTAACGGAAAAATCTCACTTGTTAGCATTTGTTCGTTACGAATATGAAAAACATGTCTTTGAAGACATGTTATTTTGTAAAGAAATTTTTCATAACAATGCAAATGATGTGTTCGACGCCCTTGACGGTTATTTTAAAGAACATGAATTAGATTCCAATAAGTGTTGGATTAGCTACTGATGGAGCTGAAGCAATGTCGGGCTATAAAATAGGATTGATGACTTTGATGATGTGTGTTGCTCCAAATGCAAGGTGGACTCACTGCTCAATACATCGGGAGGCCCTAGCAGTAAAAAAAAAGTCACCTGAATTAAAAACTGTAATTGATGAACTTGTTAAAATTGTTAACTACATAAAGTCAAGACTCTTGAACTCGCACATTTTCACGTTGCTTTGTCAGGAAATGGGAAGTGACCACTAACAGCTGTTCTTGCACACAGAGGTGTGCGGGCTCTCTCAAGGAAACGTTCTCACACATTTTTTTCGAACTCGCTGATGAAGTAAGACTTTCTTATTGGAAAGAAAAACAAAAAAATTATTTTACGAGAAAAGCTTCATGACTTGGCTCTGCAAAATCGCTTATTCGGCTGATGCATTCACGCATTTAAATGTTTTAAACTTGAAGCTACGAAGACCTGATATCAATACATTCCTCATCGAAGAAAAAATTGAACCTATGATAGAAAAACTGGGGGAGGTCGAGTTGAAAAAAAATTGTACAGTGCTTTGCCGGTTTTACAAAGCTATTTAACTGCCTCCGAACAAAGTCCGCCCTCTGAGGTCCAAGACATTATCGTCGAGCACATGATTGATTTGTCAAGTTCTTTCAGAAAGTACTTCCCTGAACCAGACACCAATAATGACTTAATAAGATACCCTTTTAAAGAAAGAGACATTGCTAGTCTTTCTTGCCTCTTAATGAATTAGTACAGTAAAACCCCTCCTAAGGGACACCCCTCTTATGTGGACAATTTTTAATTCCCCAGTTCCAATGCAAATAACATTATCAAACCCCTGTCCTGCGGACAAAAAAATTTGTCCCGTTAGTGTCCGTATTAGAGGGATTTTACTGTAGATTTATCTTGCAGTGGAACTTTGGAGGTTTTTTTCAAAGAAAATGATTTATGTCATTTTTGGTTTTATGCCGATGTGTGTTTAAAAATTAGCGAACAAAGCACTGAAACATCTTCTCCCTTTTTGTTCAACTTATATATGTGAACAAACATTCTCATCACTTTGCAACATTATAAGTGTAAAAAGAAATCGACTGCAAACTATTGAACCAGCCTTGAGGTTCAAAGTTTCAACCATTCTTTTTAAAACTTTGGACATAATAAAATAGCACTGGTGATAATAATTGTAGCACTGGTGCAAGTGGAATTTCTCTATGAACGGTAAGCATATTTTTTAGTATTATAATTACATTTAAAGCATTAATAATGCATTGATTGTGAAGAAGGAAACTGCTTGCAGTTTCCTGGGACTGGTGATGATACCGAGCAGAAGGTGGTGGCTCCCTATGATTGAGGCAAACTTAAGCTGGCACCATTGTGAAGGCTACACAGATTCTAAATACAGCATTACAACGCTGCCAGGGTAGGTTGCCCGAACCACAAATAATAATTAAAATCCTACTACGCCATAAAAATACAACTCATATGAAAAATTAACACACTTAAACTTGGCTAACCGTTTTATTCACTAACTTCAAAAGTTCATTTTTGTTAGTTAACTTGTTGCAGAAATTTGGTGATAACATTTTTATTCTTTATTGAATTTCAAATAGAGTTCTACTTCCATAACTCAAAATAGTAATGTAAAAAATGAAAACCAGACAATAGCTCTGAAAAACATACAGAACAATGAATAGATAAATTTAAAGGAAAAAAAGCATAAAAATATATTATAAAAAAATAGATTTAACTGTAAAATCTTTTTTTTTTCTTTGCGCAGGGGGGGGGGTGTGAAGTTTGTAATTTTTCCGGAGGGGGTCCGCGGAGGTCTGAAGTTTGAGAACCTCTGACTTAAACAAACAAACAAAAAAAAAGAGCATTTTTCAGCGAATTGAAATGTGATAGCTTCAACTAGGGTTACCAACTTTAAAATTATCGCCATTTAGTGTCTGGTTTTAAACCTTTACTCATCTTTTTTTTTCACAATTCCGAATTTTCAGCAAATATGGCAGTGATATTAATAATTTCATCGTGCAGACCTATTAAATAGTAATTCTAAAATTATTTTACTTTAATAAACTTTTTATTTACCGTTTTTATACTTTTAATGCTTGCAATCTGTTTGTTTAATGCTTGCAAATCCGATGTCGTTTACGATACAAAAAGCGGGCATATGATATGGTCACAATGATAGGAAAATATCGGTGTTAAACAATAACAACACAAATTTGTTTACTTCGTCGGTACCAGAGATAAAATCTTCGGCGGATTCGCAATTTTTCGCTTTTTGTATTTTTTCCAGTTCCCAGCCGAGGGTTTTCAAGAGATAGATTACAATCTTCCTGTCATGATTTTTGCTGACTCACATGTTCTTTCTAAGTTAAAAAGAAGAGCTCTGAATAGGGAAGAGGAAAGGCTTGAGAATGACATAGCAACCGTCAGCGTTTGCGCATTTTCGAAATCCGATTGCATCCACTTCCATAACACCTGCTCATTTCTGTCTACGATGCTATCCTGCCACTTAGACCTTTGCAACTTTCTGTAGACTATTATTTTCAACCCTTCTTGTATTTTATTTTTTGCTGAAGACTTGTGCGCTTATTGTTTTGCCACGGCCATTTCACCGTCACTTTCAAGTGATCGCGCAAATACCCCCTCACCTCCCTTCTTCCCCGACCTTCCCATCACAAAATTTGCTAAGGCAATCATTCTTTCTTGGGTAGAAAGAAGGACGTAAATTGCTGTTGGGGGGGGGGGGTAATGAAAAAAATCATAATAAAAGACCTGAGTGGGATAAATTCATTAAAAATTGGAAATTTCACTTCTAATGTGAAACATTTTCATGTTTTCCTTAAACATTTTACTGTACCTTGTTGTGGGTATGAAAATGCATTGATTTTACCATAGTTGTAATAAATTGAATTTTATTGTCATTTATTGATTGAATTCAAATTTCAGGCAGGAGCCAATCTCATTGTATCAGGTACTGCCATTACAGCAAGTGATGAACCTAAGCAAGTTATATCATACTTAAGAAAATCTGTTGAAGAATCTCTTCTGAAATTTCATCCTTAAGACTGACTTGGTCTTTTTGTTTTTAAATTGTAATTTATATATTTATACAAAGTTTTTTGAAAAATGTGTTTTGCAATAAATATTTTTTGCAAGAAAATTATAAATTTTTGTTCTCCAAAAGAATTTATTTTACGTTGCTGACACACACATATGTATCTGCACATGCAGTAAGAACTCAAATGCTCATTTGTCTTGTATTCTGATAACCAGAGAACTTAGGTAACTATAGTTAGGGCAAACCTAACCTGGCAGCGTCGCCATGTTGTGATTAGCATCTACATAGCCAGGTCAAGCTTGCCCCAACTATTGAATGATTTTAGATAGTCTTCATATTTTTCCCCGTTAGGAAGGGGGGGGGGGAGATTTGAAGCAATAAAGTTCTAGTTATTTTCTTCCCGAACATGTTTTTCTCTTAATGCAAAAAGAGGAAAAAGAATAGATTCAAGTTAACGCAATATTATGTAGAAACATTTAGAAAACTTGTGCAGAATAGCAAATATGAAATGCAGAAAAGCTCTTCCAGTGATTTATTTTTCCTATCCTTGCATTTCATTTGAAAATCTTCTAAGAATGGTGTAATCCAGGGTTTTAGGAGAGTTTTACGATTTAGTCATTAACATCCAGTTCAAAAGTTATAAAAATGCAGTTGGTAATAATAGACTGAGGATACCATGACAAAAATGCGTTATTTCCAATAATTTCAGATGCCAATTTTTGAAAGTTTATTTTTTAACCTTTGGATGTTTTATTTCATAAGTTTAATCGAAGCTCATTTGAAAAATTATTTAATGAGTATTTTTTAAATTTTCCAATACTTTAGAATTTTTAGTTCATTTATTTTGATTTTAGAGAATAAATTTAATGAAGTATTAATAGATCAACTTATTCATGAAGCAAAATGTAAGAAAACTAAGGCAAAAAAAAAAATCCATTCTGACATTTTTCGTCATTTATAAAATTAACCTTCAAATAATCTGTAAAATGCCAAACTGCACCCCGTATGAAAAGTTGAAAAATTTGGGATGCAAATTAGCTTTTCAGGAGAATTGCCCATTGTATTTTCACTTCATTGTACATTAAGCTTTAATTACTTCATAATGCTTAGATTTTTGAATTAAATAATTTTTGCAAGTTGTAAAATAGGATCATAAAATGTAATCGTATTTTTTGCTGTTAAAAACTTTATACAAGGTGTCCAATTTGTTCATTTTCAATAATCATTTCAAAAATTAAATATTTGGCAAAATTTTGGCTTGCATTAAGAAGCATGTGTATTTTACTGCACATAATTCCCTTTCTCATCTCTTTCCCTGCATAAACTTTTTTTGATGAAGTTTCAACCCATATTATTCTTAGTTTATAAGACACATGGTTGAAGTTTTTATGCTAATCAAGTCGTAGAAATACTTTGATAAACCGGAACTAATTCCCAAACTTAGCTCAAAAATTCTATTTTCTGGAAGTTGAAAGATTGGGGGAAGGATCAATATCCTCATATACATTTAAAAAGAATTCTCTTCAATTCTTTTTTTTAACAAAGTTTTTGTTTTGATTTGCCAGGTTCTTGCTGCCCATGAAAAGCATCATTCCTTTGTGTTATTAAATTAAGTTAATTCTAAACTAAAGGCAAACTGATGCCACAGTTTTGTAAGATACTAGGGATATATGGCAACAAGACACACATTCTGAGGAAGAAATCTCGTAGGTTTGTCTACTTCAAAGCAAACTTTGAATGTTATTCAGCTTCAGGCTTTTTAGATGGGTCGGCAGTTACTTGTGTGTCTGAAGAATGTCTAAAAAATTGCTTTATTATGTTATGCTTTTCACTAGCATCTAGCATAGAATGTCTCATTAAAAATACTGGTTCTTCAAGGATGAAGTATTGGAACACATAGGCATTACACTTTTCTTGAAGAAATTGAAGTTTGGAAAGAGGTAGCAATTGAGAACTCTTTCCCTGCTCTATTCAAAAGTTTGATTTATAGAGATTCCCAAGTCCTACAAGAATTTAACGCCAGCCAACAATTTGACTGCATAGCTCAAGTTTTATTATTTAAATTCACATTCGGGTGGAGTGGTAGATTCACCCTATTTCTATTTTTGTTTCTCTGCTCCGTATAAAAACTTGAAGAAAGATAAATTGAAATTTATAATCCATCTCCTTATTCACTCTAGAGGTTTGATATTGATTTACCGGACAGTAATAAGCAGTTACCACAAGAATTGTCTTTCTTTTCTCGATTATATTCGCTGAATGAAGGAGAAGGAAGTACTATATTGTAATTTGTCGAGGGCATGGGCGCCCATATACAAATTTGTAAGGGGGGGGGGCTCAGATATTTTAACCATGGTTTAGAAGGATTTTTCCCCCATGGAAGCAGATTTCAGAATAGATTAGTCATTAAAATTTGACATTTTTAATTACTTATTCATTAATAGCTGGAGAACAAATGATTTTACATTTTTGCAAAGAAAACAGTACTAAAAGCAAGGAAGTTCTCATTTCTAGGGGGTGGGGCTCAAGCCCCCCTATATGAGCGCCCTTGGTCGGGGGAAGAAAAAAAACATTTCCAGTTATGTATTTGTAAAAGCATTAATCTTTCAAAGTCAGAGGGGCAATTGCGCCGCCTGACTTCTAAAGGACGCGGACTTTTCTATGCATGTTAGGTGTACAGATGCTAAACTTCATTTCTTCAAATGGGGATGAACAGGGGCTAAGTCCGACCAACCTCAGAATTTAGGGAAAGCTCAGTCGCATTTGAGGCCTCCCACATTTTGTTTGGGATACATTTTCTCAAAGATTTTATCCAAGTTTTATTGAACCAGTTCTTCATGATCTAAAAAACAAAAACAAAAAAAGTCTCTGTTTTTTTCCTTTTCTTTTTGACGAAAACGTCAGTCTGCAGAACAAAATGAAGCTGTCGGGCCTCCGTTGTATATTTATTTATTTAGTTTTGAGCTATATACAATTGTTCGCTCACCGCGCCTCAAATATATCCATTCATTTCTGTGAAGTAACAGTATAAGTATGTATTTTATTTCAAAATAACATTACATTTGTTAAAAATTCTTAGTTTTCCTTTCGAATAGAAAAACCGGTTGCCGCGGTCATTCCGCTTATTACTTTGCAGTGAGTGCCGTAGAAGGTTTTCACCGGTCATCATGGTTGCTATGAGAACCATTGCGTATGCGAACACAATGGACCTTATTCACGGTTTGGCAACGGTCCCATCAGCTGTCCGTCTGCGGGTATTTTGACCAATTGTAGAGTCAGTAGTGCTAAAAAAACTCGTTTTATTTAAGGAACTGGACTTCATGGGCATAATGAACATGTTAAACGCTTAAAAAGACTTACGAATGCATGGAAAATGCTGTGAAACAGGGAAAATAAAAAGAGAATTCGAGTTTTCACCATGTTTCTGATAAGGAACCAAAGAGGCTTAAACCCGTAAAAATACGATAATAAAGAGAGTATTTCGTATCAAATGAATCGTTCATCATTCTTTTACAACGTTTCCTAGTTAAAAACGTAAAAAACCTCCCATTTTTAAATAGAAAGAAGAGTTTATAAGCCACACAAAAGCAAGTGTTATTATACGCTGTAGTGCCGGATTTTCGTCTGCTACAGTTCCCACAATGCACTGCAGTGAGGGTTTTACCTGCAGTGACGTCAGGTGAATACTGTCCATTCGATTCCGAGTCACAACTGACTACAACTGTATTTATGTCGAGGACTGCATACTAAGTGCCTTGCCTTTATTTTTTTTTTATACCGATAGATTGCAGCACCATCATCGGATCGAACAGTTAATGAGAATTTAGAACTAGACCAGGAGCTAATAGCTTCCTGGTGCTAGCACCCCCAGAGGTATCGTTTCACTTGGAGGACATTAAGACCACGAGCATATTTAACGTCGCCCAGTTCCCTTTAATGACGACGGTGGATCTTCGACCATCGAGGTTCGATTTCAGGACCCTCCCGCCCCGAATCCGACACTCTACCGATCGGGCTAGCTACCACGGCCCCATGCGAACACAAGCCTCTTTTTTTTTTCACTTTGCGTTCGACGAGTTGGACGTTGGACTGGTAGCCAGTCAATCACGCGAAAGCTAATGACGTCAGCGCATGCTAAAGCCTTGGAGCCGACGTCATTATTTGTCATGTGATCAACCGCCGGTTAGCTACCGGAAGTCAACGAACGCAAACTCTGTGTTTCGCTTGTCTTCAACTGGTGGTATAAAAGGAAACTATTAGTTCTTACTTTTACATGGCATAATGCTCGGCTACTTAGCTAATGTCAATTTAACAACTATGGAAGAGCTATGATGATTGTAAGTTTGAAAATTATTTTGCATTTATATTATTAATTTTTATGTTTGAGTCCTTTGTTTCTACCATAATTACGTCTTTGAGTGGACCAAAGTATTTTTGAAAGCAATATGTAATTTTGTTGCTTTGTTTAATAAATATGATGTATGTATAATCAGCGTCATCGTGTGACTCATCCAATTTGCACACATATTTTAATAAAATCTTGTTTCATCAGAAGTTTGTATATCCTGTTTTAAATTTCTGTGTCTCTTTTTTTCCTGTTCAATGGGATATTTTGAACGCGATCTTATGTTTGTTAAATATAATGGTTGGGCGTTTCCAAGATTCTGTATCACCTTTTTAAACATAAATCAATGTATCCTATCCGTAAATGAGAGTCTCGTCTTCGCTTTTTTTCATAATTTTTAAGTTTTTACAGACATTTCCGAAATGGGAAATTTAAACCCAAGCAAAAATGTCTAGCATTCTTATGTAGCAAAGTAACGTGGGGCAAAGATAATAAACTCAATGCATTTTCAAGGCGACAACAAAACTACTCTCAGTATTAGTAAACAAATAATTTCTCAGATAACTGGGGGGGGGGGGGGGCAATTGCCCCTCCTAATCCCCTTAAGTGCCCCGCCTGCTTGGTAGCAAGTTTTTACTATTTTTAAGCTCTCCCTCTCAAGAATTTTTTTTTTTTTTGCTGAAAAGGCAAAGCATTGTTTACTTTTATTTAGGCTTGCCAGATTTCTGAAATGTTCAACCAGGCACCGGAATACTCCCCTCCCCCACCCCTTACGCTTAGCGAGTATCCAAAAGGGTACACACCCCGAGTTGATTTCAGAGGGTAGTTCCTTCTCAATGCTTTGAACAAATGGTTACTAATTGTGAGACAAAACTAGGGGCAGACTTAGATAAAATGAAAAGCTTTCTGCAAATACAAATACTATTAAAATAAACAAATACAAAAAAAGTGCTTTAAATTTTTTTTTTTTGCAATAACATACAGTGAAGCACCGTTTATACATTTTTGAAGGGACTGCATGAAAAGAGCGTACAAACGAAAAAACGTATAATAGGTATAGGTTAATGTGTGTTAGACTTTGCATGGACCAATTTTAAAAACGTATAATTGATAAAAACGTATAAAAGAGAAACGTATCGACGGTGCTTCACTGTAGTTTATACTTATTTTTCACTAACTGAAGAAAAACCTCTTTAAATATTATTTTTTGCTCAATATCAATCACATGATCATTATTATTATTTTTATTTTATAGTGAACAAGTTCATGTAGATCTGAAACTACTCAAGTTGTTGACAAAGATAAAACAATAACTACCTGCTTTTTACTTCAGAATTTTATCAAAATTTTTAACTTTGTAAACAACTTTGTAAACAAATCTAGAAAAACAGCTACTCATTTAAAGCTAAGTGTTTCTGCATAAAAATAAATACCGTATTTTCATACGTATTATCTGTTAAAAAAGTAAAATTAATGAGGTGCGGATATCTGCGTTTTTTACTCTGTGAAGTTGATTATTTTACAAACTTCAATTTTCTTCTTACGTGATTCAGGCTATGTAAAATAAACAATTGTACAGTCATAATAGCAGCAGTCTCCATTTTCAAATCTTTGCTCCTTTGTCTTGAATTTTTATCTTTAAGTAATTAGCGTAGGATAATCACTATTTGAAGAAGAAATCATTTTTTAGAATTTTGCACAAAAAAAAAAAAAGACAGGGCAAGAATGGCATATATTTGGAGCAGAATTAAAAACTGGGATTCCCCCCCCCCCCTTTAAAAAAAATTAACGTCAGTAGCTTAAAAATATTTTCTGCAAAGCCAAAAATTTTCTGTGAACATCGTTCGCACGTTGGTCTATATCAGGGTTTCCCAACCTTTTTCGTTCTGGGAACCCCTTCCAAAGTCTGAAGTTAGGTGAACCCAATGTGCACTAAGTAATAAGTGACAAACCCACCTTTCTCCCCCCGCAGTAAAACTTGGGATATGTTTTTTAGTTTCAGAAATAAAAATCATAATTGGAAAATATACAAAAGAAACAATTAATGGCGTTTCAATTGATAACAGTGGGATTGGGAGAAGTAGTGATTAGTTAGCGATTGCTACTAGTATTCGTGGGTACTGTTAATGCTGATCTTTTCAGTCTACTGTCTGACCACGGATTGTATGGCAAGACAAACGTCCGTCTTACAGCCGGAAATGGACGAATCTATTATTTTTTACCGATGCCAGCTTTTGCAGAAGCAAAGTCTCATTCAAATGAGTGGAATACGCGCATCAAAGTTTTACTTTTCCCCCTTATTCACATAGATTCGTCTTATCTGGACATTTGAAAATTCCATGCAATCCGTGGTTTGACAGTATTTAAAGTCGGAACATTTTTCAAATATATACAATGTGTGTGTGTGTTTGAATTGTTATTTTTTTTCTTCAGGCTGATGGCTGATCGTTTAACACAGTTGCACGATGCTGTAGATGCTCAAGCTGAGAATATTTGTAACAGTATTGGTGTCTTACAAGCTACTGCACAGTTAGGAAATTTTCCCGACTTTGAAAAATCTCCCGTAAAGTCAGAGCAATCTAAAGAAGATTACTGTCAGACTTTTGCTTCTCTCATTGCTAATACAGCTAAAGAAATAGATGTTTTGATTGATTTTTTACCTAATGAAGATATTACTCAAGAGTCACAAGAAGAATTGAAGCGTTTAGATAAAGAAAATAAAGAGGCTGCTCTCAAGTTAGAAAAAGTTGTTCATGTTGGTGAGATTTTATTAGAACAGATACGTAAAGCTTTGCATGATATAGCACAATCACAGATTGAAATTCAGAAACTGAATTCTGTGAAAGAAAGTTTATAAATTTTCAATATTTTACTGCATCTTTTATAAAATGGAAGCTTATGATGTCATTATAAATCAACCTGTAGTCATTGATAATGGCTCTGGTGTCATCAAAGCCGGTTTCGCAGGTGACCAAGTTCCAAAATGTCATTTTCCGAACTACATTGGTAGGCCTAAACATGTTCGTGTCATGGCTGGTGCACTGGAAGGTGACGTTTTTGTCGGACCAAAGGCAGAAGAACATAGAGGGTTACTTACCATACGCTATCCAATGGAACACGGTATTGTCACTGATTGGAATGACATGGAAAGAATATGGCAGTATATTTATTCAAAGGAGCAACTCCAAACTTACCCAGAAGAGCATCCTGTGTTATTAACAGAAGCGCCTTTGAACCCACGTCGAAACAGGGAAAAGGCGGCGGAAATATTTTTTGAAACCTTAAATGTACCTGCACTGTTCATTTCAATGCAGGCTGTTCTAAGCCTTTATGCTACGGGTCGTACAACAGGCGTTGTACTGGACTCTGGTGATGGTGTAACTCACGCTGTTCCAATTTATGAAGGATTTGCTATGCCTAACAGCATAATGAGGGTAGATATTGCTGGAAGGGATGTCACTCGACATTTGCGCACTTTGCTACGAAAAGAAGGTTGGAATTTCCGAACTACGGCTGAATTTGAAATAGTAAAAATGATTAAAGAGAGAGCTTGCTATCTCGCCAGTAACCCTCAACGTGAAGAAACCACAGAATTGGAGAAAGCCCAATATACCCTTCCTGACGGAAACACGTTAGAAATAGGTCCTGCTAGATTCAGAGCCCCAGAGATTCTTTTCAGACCAGATCATATTGGTGAAGAAGATGAAGGCTTACATGAAGTATTAGTATATGCTATCCACAAATCAGATCTGGATTTAAGAAGAGTCCTTTATCAAAACATTGTTCTTTCCGGTGGTTCAACTTTATTCAAAGGTTTTGGAGATCGCTTATTGAGTGAAGTTAAGAAAATAGCACCAAAGGATGTTAAAATACGAATTTCAGCTCCTCAAGAAAGACTATATTCAACATGGATAGGAGGTTCTATCTTAGCCTCATTAGATACCTTCAAAAAGATGTGGGTATCTAAAAAGGAATATGATGAAGATAATGCACGCGCTATTCACAGAAAAACATTTTAATATTGCTCTGAGCTTTTTAGGGTTAATTTAATCCTCACATTTGGCTATGATTGGTGATAATTTTATACATTTTAATTTATTCTGACTACTAGACTTATTAAACTTATTGTTTTAGCATTTTCATTGTTTTATACTATGTTAAAATGTTAAGGCAAAAAAATAATTCTTTTTATAAAGCTTTGGATAAATGTTTAACTCAAATGTTAAATCTAAACTAAACTATTTGCAAACCAATGATTCTGTGAATAAATATGGTTCATAGCTTTATACCGTGTGAATTTAATTTTTCTATGTATTATTGTCAGTCTATATTTCCAATGAGTTAAAAAATGTATTGTGGAGTGGGTTTAAGAAGTTTGCTACAGTAAAAAAAAAAAAAAAAAGCTCAAAAAAAAAAAAAAAATGTTTTTAAAGATGTGAAATTTAAAATCATTTTCTCCCTTATAGGTTCAATTGCAGGTGTGTTTTTAGTGAGAAGGAACAATAATGCACTAACACATAAATCGCATAGTGAAGCACCGTTTGTATGTTTCTGAAGGGACTGTATGAAAAAAGTGCATAAATGAAAAAACATATAATAGATATACGTTAATATGTTACTTGACTCTCCAGAGACGAATTTAACAAATGTATACATGATAAAAACGTATATAAAACAAGGGGTTTGTACGCTCTTTCAATCCTCCTTCATTTAGGAAATTTTTCCGAAGGGCCCTTCAGACTCCTTCATTTTGGTTTTGACTCCTTCTTTTTTAGTTCAAGACTACAAAACCTTACTCTATGATAGCAGGGGTCTGTCCTGGATTTTTCACAGGGTCCGTTTTTTGTGAAAAATCAAATAATTTTGTGAAAAATGAATTAATTTTGTGAAAAATCAAATAATTATGCAAAAAAAAAAAATTTTTTTTGTTAAAACGAAATTTTAGAGTGTAGAGATGGCACAAACTGCATCAATTAAACTTAAAGTTGAGTGTTTTCCTCTTCTATGTCGAGAAAATCATTCTGGAGTGGTCTGATATTTGGCGGGGGGGGGGGGGGGGGGGGGACATCTTTCTCAAGTATCAATATTTATCTACCATTCTACATTATGTTAAATTAGACTAGAAAAATAGTTACTAGAAATATTTCGGTACAGTATTTAAAATAATTGTACCAAAAAAATAAATTAATAAAATAAAATTCAGAATAGGGTTCAGCATTTAACTTTTTGACTCAAGACACTCTTAAAAAGCACAGAATTTCGTTTAAAACTTATAAATTCCGTGATTTTAACAAAAATAAAAAGATATTTTAATTGTTTACCTCTTAACAAAGCGTAACAGTCATCAAAAATTCTAAAAATCGGATATCCGTAGTGGATGCAAAGAGAT
Organism: Uloborus diversus; assembly: GCF_026930045.1. NCBI lineage: Eukaryota > Metazoa > Arthropoda > Arachnida > Araneae > Uloboridae > Uloborus > Uloborus diversus. The sequence continues at coordinate 4,430,770 of NC_072731.1, forward strand.
CGCAATTCTCAAAGTGAAGGCATCAAAAGTATAAAAACAGCTAGTGAAAGAAATATTTTTGATAAAATTATTTTAAAATTGCATTTTAGAGTCCTATGATAAACATTTCATTAATATCTGTGGACACAGTTGAAACAAAAAAATAAATAAATAAAATAAAATAAACCATCTATTCAGCATTTTAATTTTTGACTTAATAACAGAAAATGGAATTTTGCTTTAAAAACTTGAAATGAGAGTTCTAACAAATAAAAAGACTTTTCATTTATTTGCATCCTAATAAAGCGATGTTAGCTTGAAAAAAGAACAAAATATGATTCTCATATCGGATGTTAAAAGATTGCATATTTCAAAATGTAGACATCTAAAGAAAAAAGAAAGAGTAATTAAAAGAGTTTATTTAAAGTTAATCATTCTTGTTAGCATCGAAAAATCAAAACCCATATAATTTTCTCCCAAAATAACAATTAAACATCGCACCACACCCACCGTAAAAACGCAAATATTGACAAGCTGGTAAAATGATGGGAATATTTTCTAACCAAGTCATTATTAAAGGTTCAACGCCAGACGCTAAGTGGTGATAATTTTGAAGTTGGTAACCCTATCTGAAGCGATTGAAGCGATCATATTTTTTCCCCCACCCTTACTATCCCTTTGCAATTCTAAGTTCATTTCGCAGATATATATTATTATTGTTTATTAAATCATGAGAGGGGAGAAAAGTGCTTACCAATGCCTTTTCAGGAAAGCTTACAACAGGACCACTGCTAATTAACTGTGATACAACAAAGAACCATTATATTTATTTGGCAGTTAGAATTATTTATCGCTTGAAGGAGCATCGCAAGAGTGCCGATTTTTTTTTTTTCAAAATTAGCCAATTTTGAAAAAAAATATCAATACATATTATATTAAATATCAATATTATATTAAATATCAATATATTATAATCTGATCCCTCTTATTTGACTTAAAAAAAGGTTCAAAAAATTATCGGTTTATACACAGAAATATGCGTTATTTTACTTTCAGATTTGCTCTTTCAATAAACAATTTGTGAAAGATCCGATCTTGTTTATCAGAATTTTGTGAAGGGTCCGTTTTGTTTGATCGGGATTTTGTGAAAGGTCCGTTTTGGTTGATCGGATTTTTGTGAAGGGTCCGTTTTGGTTGATCGGATTTTTGTGAAGGGTCCGTTAACGGACCCAAATATCCTCTGGCCAGACCCCTGGATAGTAACATAAAATACTTCGATCGACAACTTAACTTCATCACAAGAGCGAAGGTATAAGGGTGAATTTAATGTAGTAATTTCGTATATTCATTTTTATCATAAAGATGTGATTTACAAATTGATCATATTTTATAAAAATTGAATGAAAATATTATTATATGACTAAGGCATTTCATAAGATTTAGTAAAACATCCTTAAATGGTGCTTGGCTATTTTTTCAAGTTTTATGATTGTTTTTTCCTCTACCACACTCTCAGCAACATAAGTCAGGTTCTCTAATCATTATTTAAATATTCAAAAATACATAAGTATATGTACTATATTAAGTGATAGTGTTTAAAAAAAACAATTGTTTAGTAAATTGCAGTTATGATATTCTAAAAAGGACAATGCTTTGAGGGGGAGACGGGTTCATGAAATTGGCAAGGGGAAGAGAGAGGATGACAATAAGTGATGTCACACAGTTATATCCAGGGCCGGATTAGGAAGTGTGGAAGCCCCGGGGCAATGAAGGAGTGGAGGCCCCTATTAAGGGTTCGAAAAAACATATTTTCGAAAATATCAAATACTTTGATATATATCCAAATATTTTGATATATATGTATATATCCAATATTTTGGACCCGTGAAAGTTAGGATATTTTGTAAACATTTTTTTTTATTGTGGGGGCCCCTTTGTTGTGGAGGCCCTGGGACAGTAGCCCCGCCTGCCCACCCTTAAATCCGGCTCTGGTTATATCGATATGATTATAAAAAAATATGACATGTAAAAAGAGGAGGAGTAAGGTGAAGTGAGACAAAAAGGGAAGGGAGTCAAATATGTTGAAAAAAAGTGCAGCATCATTTAATAACATCCCATTAGTATTCTTTCAAAATCTTATTTTACTCCTTCATTTTATTTCTGAAACTCATTACGAACCCTGAAAGAGATGTATAAACAATGCTTAACTGTATACATTTTGAGCTTGAGAACTCTTATGTCAATTTTATACAGAAGAAACTAGTGGTCTCGCGAAAAATTTCGAATGTTGACAGATTAGCACATTTATTAGACTTTATTTCAATAATTTTTTAGAAACTGTCCGTCTGACTTTGCATGCGTTTGACTTGGCTTTTTCCTTTTTGTGATCTATCTCGAAATGCAATGCATGGAATCAAATGAAATTTAGTGCACATGTGAACTGGTGAGGATTAGATTTCGGCACCAATTTCTCTCTTCATTGTGACTGCTGTATTTCCAAAAATACTACAAGGATTTGCATACATTGCAGAAATATTGTTTTCCCTTTAGATAGCAGAAAGAACAACATTGAAAATTAATTTTCACCCAGATTTAAAGATCGAGTCAGACAGATCGTCTATTATTTTGAATACACTTGTGTCATGACATTTTAAACACAAATGTGATGACCAGCGACAGGCTTTGGGCCCAACTAGGCTGGTCCTAGTCAATTTATGAGCCCCCAATGAAGATCAATAGCCCTCTCAAAGCTATCCACCCCCTTTCTCAGTACAGTAAAACCTGTGAAGTTCACCACCTTTTTCAGGCACAGAATCAGCCCTTGTCATATAAATCAACCTTTGTAAGTTGACCACCTGTTTAAGTTGACCACTAAAGTAGTGCACTGCAAGTGGTCAACTTACACAGGTTTCACTGTACCGCCTTTTTCGGTGAGCTGTTCCAAGTGCCCACGACCCTACTAAAGTTAGTAGTTTTTCCTGATTTGCAGGTTAGCCTGAGATTTAAAAAGCTGCTTAAAACAATGACCCATTTTCCTGATTTCCGTGCAAAAAATTTAATCCATTAACATCTTTCATTTTAATAAATTTAAACAACTGAATCATGTCCCCTCTGATTATCCTTTGCTCCAAGCTTCTTAAGCCTGGTATCATAGTCTAAATCTTAAAGTCCCCTTACAAGTCTAGTTACCTTTCTTTGAACCCTTTCCAATACTGAAATATCTTTCCTTCAGATAGGAATTGAACTCTCTCTGGCAAATCCACAAGTATGTTGCCGACAGCTTGACAAACGTTGCTCTTCAAATGATTATGAGTCCAAGGAAGAAGTTATTTATCCATGAAACAATCTACTCTCAGCCAGTGCCTCAACATTGAAACACATATGAAATGCACACACCGTAGCGATGATAGAATGGCCATTAGAAAAATACACTTGACAGCAAACATGAGCTGTGTCTTTGTCCACTCCAGTATGGTGACTGAATTATGAATTTTAAGCCCCTTCCTCTTTACCCCTATTATCTTTGGTGCAGCTCTTGCATTAAGATTGCCAACTCAAATAAGTTGAACTGCCTCACACTGTCCTAAGTGTTAGGCAGGCCTGTCATTTGGGGGGGGGGGGTGTTAGGAGGAGGTAATTTACTTTCACCCCCAGCTTTGAGTAAGGTATTTATTTATTTCTTAAAATTATATTTTGTCCAGGACGGCTTTTCTGCGGTGGGGAAAACTTTATAACTGGAGGGGGGGGGGTTGGCTATGAAAATGTATATTATTTTCCCCGATTGTGGTCTAATTACTTCAATTAATCAAGGAAGAAATAATGACACATTGTGGCATAATATTATGGTACTTGGAGAACCAAGTCTTGCTCAGCTTTAAAAGGAATTTTGTAAAATTGTGTTTTTCTAACATTCGAAGTACTTTTTTAGATGTACTTGAAAAGCAATACGTTAACAAAATATTATTGTTCTCACTAGGGATTGCAATACTAGTATACCAAATACCGGTATTTCGAAAATTTTTGCAATTTCGTAATACCGGTATTTTTGGTGTTAGCTGAAAAAATTAAATAGTTTTAATTCTAGAAATTTCAATTTAACTTATTAAATATCTACTTATATTTTAAATGTACATTTATTTTCCCATGATACAGAACAGAACCGAAATCAATCTATTGATGTAAAAATTCAGCTTCAAAAGCATGAACTAATAGAATTTTATTAAACAAAAGTATTTTGTGCATTATGTATTTATTTTTTCCATTTCCCTGATCGCTCATTTTCCCTTTTGAGAAAGCTAATTTCGAGTGTAACTTTGAATGCCCCCCCCCCTTGTCCGATGAACAATTTATTCAAACCATCAATTGCAGGAATGCTTTATGATTTTTTTTCTTAAATATTTGTCTCAACTGTACTAAAATTTAACAAAAACTGTTTCTTGTTAGCATTACAAATGGCAATTTGTTGGCACCAGTATTGGTTTGTTGTGCCGTCTCGCTATTTGGCTTCATACTTGGCAAGATAATATTTAGAAATTATATATTGCCTTGAAAATTTGCATAGAGGAAAAGCATAAATATGTTCTACGAATTCAAAGATATTTTTCAGATATTTACATAATTATTATTGCAAAGAATTTTGATAAGAAAGCTGAAACGAATAAGAGAAACTAACAAGATCAAACTTAGTCAAGTTTATCGTAAATTTCAAACCAAAGGGCAAAAAAAGTAAACACAAACCCCCCCTATTCAAGAGAAAATTATGTTAATATTGGAAAAGTATCGCCTCTCAGGAAAGAAATTTCAACAAACTTTAAATTAAAAATATAATTGAAACACACACAAGATGAAAGAAAACACACGCAAAAGGGTTTATCCAAAAATGACATGCAGCAAACCGATTTGTTTTGAAAATAAAATACTTTTAGGCAATTAAATTAGAGGAGGTGTATCACGCATCGTTCACAGACCTGTGTGAATTCAGAAAGTTAAGTTTCAACTGCAGGAAAGTTGAGCACTAAAATGAGTTCCAGGCTTAGAGAATTCAATAGATGCATTATGTTTTTTACTAGAATTGATTTTTTATCATGACATTTGTTCCTTCATTTTATATTTGTTCACAATAAATTTTCATAATAATACAATTTTTGTACAAAATTATGAAATGTGGCAACAAAACAATATTTTCTCGAGCAATTTTCGAGAAATTTCAAAAACCGGTATTCGTATATCACATTTTAAAAATATCGAATGCCGGTATTGAATTTTTGGTCCGATATTGCAATCTCCAGTTCTCACCAATTGTTGAATCTGCTTCCAAGAAACGAAAGATATTAGAGATACATATTAACACTTCATCAGGATTAACATCATTTCAGCTTTAAGAAGCCCACTACTGAATATAGGCCTTGAGAAACTCTGAGCTGGTTGCATATAAATATTTAACGTACGGCATCGCCAAAAAAATTTTCTTTCTCAGGCGACAATAAATATGAAAAAAATTGCTAGGATTGAAAATGCTCTGCTACCTACTTATAACATTAAAGTACCAAATAAAGATCTTGAATGCAGTTAAATCAACAATTTATTTTGAACTATCTGTTATATTTTTGTTTCTACTATACAATTTTCTTGTCATTAGTTACAAGATTTTGAACTTGCACAAATTTTACAATGGAGATATCGGTTCTTAACCTAATACTTCCTTCCATCCTATGTTGTGATTCATGATTTTATCACTATCGAGATTTTCATTTGGAATAAGTACTTTTAGTGTAGTTGGTCACATTAGGACCGAAACTGGAAATTTGGGTTGCCACATAGTTCATCCCAGTTGACAAGAATTTTAATGTGATTATTATTTAACCTCAATTTTTTAGCCCCCCCCCCCCCCCCGGAAAAAAAAAGTTCTTGGAATCATGTTAACTTTTTTTTTGGTTCTGTTCGACATTTAGCACGTCATAATTCGAAGGATTGAACAGGTCCGTTTACTGGGCTATTGCTATTTTGAGTTTTTTTTGTTCATTTTCAAAAGAATAGCTATCTCTAGTGAGCTTAACGTTTTTTTTCAGAGCACTCTACCACCTCAAACCACATGTGTGTGCTTTTTCCAACTATTTTATAGCTGTATTTCATATCTTCAAAGTAACGTAACCAGTAGGGTGCATCGAAAAAAACTTTTTTTCGATGTCAAGTTGGTAAAAAGTTGCTTCTACCGACCCAATCCACATATCACAGAAATTTTTTTATACAAATCAAAAAATATTTACATGTCTTGCACAAGGCCTAAAATTTATAATTTTCCAAAAAAATTAAATTTTTTCTAAAAATTTTTTTTTGAATAACAGAATTTTTTTTTTCCTTTCTTTCAAGTTGAAAAATGTACACAGTAAATTCGGAGGAAAAAACTATCTAAATAACATATAGGTCTTCCGAATTTATCCCAAACTTCCGTGAATTTCACACAAAAAAAAAAGCACAACAACAAGGTCTTGTGGCTTGGTTAGAAATAGGGTTTCTAATCCTGAAATACCGGCTCCGAATACTGCAAGATCTCGCATGATATTATTCGGGATTAATCCTGTGGGATCGAGAGCAAAATCCCGCAAGATTTCCAGTCCCACAAAGATTTTCGATGCAAATGTTTTCGAACTTTTGCTCCTCATAAAACGAATTTTCACAAGCATCATTTGAAGTTTGAATCACCTTCCTCCTATTTCTGCAAGATCAGCAAGAAAAACTTTGTGTCTCATCTCATGAACGATGAAAATGAATCTGTATTCTCATTTGAGGTTTTAGTTTCATACGTTCAGCAATTGAGAAAATGGGTAGAAATTATAACGTGTTCGAAAACCGTCACTAAAATTTAAAACCAAGGAAATTGCACTTTAGAAAAAATTGAGAAAATGCAGCACACATTGCAAAACCCGCTGGAGTAACCAGAACAGGTTGGAACGCTTCAATAAGCTTAAGGAAAACACTCAAAACCTCTAACTTACTAAAAGTGCACAATATTTTTCTCCTAAGTAGAAAGCAATAAAAAGCCTATCATTATTTATGCTCTCTAACCTGTAGAAAGTGCCTGCCGATGTTTTTGTCACCATGAAGCTGATATTATAAATGTGCTTGTTACGTTGAAAATTATGTTCGATGAATTAGTTGACTAGTCTGCAAGATTCCCTTCCTAAGAGGTGACAGAAACTTGGATGAAACACAGGATGACTTGCAATATTTTAAGGGGCGCCAGTTTTTGAATGTCTCTTTTAAGTTTTACTGACACTGATTCGGTAAAACCAATCAGCGTTCACTCCCTGCTGTAATGAACCAAAATATACTGATACAATAACTACCGTTAATGTAGTTAAATTGGATACAGCAATACAAATCAAAGACATCATATTTGTCTCAAATTTGCAGTTCTTGAGCAAAAGCCAAGCATGACTCCCATAAGAAAAGAAAAGTATTAAAAATAATTATTAGAAGGTTATGAGGTTTGTGGAGATTTTCTACTAAATGTTGACAATTATTTAAGCTCTAAAACTAACTGCTGTAGAAGAGTTGTAGTCAGCATTTTCATCAGTCACATTATTTTTTGGGAAAAAAATCCCTTTCTATATGAAACGAAGGGCACACTTTTGTGTACCAAACTACGCGACGGTTGCTTATTATTATATGACTTGGCAGTACTCTACAAATGGTGTACTGAAAGAGCCTCCAGCAAAACTTACGCTTCCTTTTAGCGCTGTTGAAAAACAGGTGTATGAAAAAGGCTTGATATAATATGATAATACACATAATATTCTACACATGTTTTGGCGTTTAGTTTTTTATACTTAATTCTTGTGATAACATACTTCTATGTAATAAAATGAAAGTGATGTTTGCAAGATTACTTTCAAACCTTTAGTTTTTTTTTAAACTTCACAAAACTATTCTTATATAAAGACAATAAATTCAAATAATTTTTATTTATATCACAATGTATTAAAAAATTCTTTTTTAGCAAAGACATTTTTCAACCAACATTTGCAAACAAAATTTTTTTTAAAAAAGCTAATACATTAATATAGTAAATTCTAACTTGCACTTTAAAAAAAATTCTTATTTTTGCGTACTGTGCGGGAACCTAAATGGCGCTTGAGTAAGGGTTGACAAGTTTCTGCCTAGGTGTTTAAAACCACTGGTAGAAACCGGTTAAAACCGGCATGGCAAAAACCCCTTTCTGCCACATTTGTGGCAGAAACTGGCAAAAACTCAAAAAATGACATAAAAGAAATATTTGATACTCAATAGGAATTCAGCACAGGAAAATAATGAAATGTTAGCCAAAGCACAATTTAATTACAATATCATTAAAAATCAAAAATTATGTTTTTTGCCCTCTGCAGCTGTCTCTAAGAAAAGGTGAATTGAAAATTTAAATGATTTCTTAATTTAATATGAATAGAGGAGAAATAACAGAATACTCTCGCAACAGAAGAACTAGTTGGCAAAGCCATCAAGGACACAGCAAAGATTCATGAAACTTTCATCAATTGTATATATTTTTTAAATAAAATGATCTACTATGTAGTAAGTGGGGTGGTTTTAAAATTTGACTGGAAAAATAAGTTTTGGGAAATAGGGTCAATTTGTTTTGTAAAGCTGTGATATTAGGTATAAAATCGAGGTTACTATCGGCAAGTAAAATTCTGGCATTTTCTTCTTGAGCAAATGATAAATTTAATCCCAAGCATTTTAAATGACACGTATAAGCTAGCAAATAACAACCAGTAACTGCCCGTTTAAATCTGTATGTCACTTCTTTTTCTTAAGTGCCCTTAAGATTCTCCTCCTTTAGATTAATACAAATGCTACGAGCATCTGCAGTTAAACAGTTCTCTTTCTGATCAAACTAAATCAAGGGCAATGAGTACTTTTTATAATGATGAAATAGAATTACATTTTTTAGTTTACTTAAACAAATATCATTTTGTAATTACTTGAATTAATAAAGATGCTTTTTAGTTTTTGCCAGTTTCTGCCGGTTATAACCAGTTTCTGCCACCGGCAGGGCAGAAACCAGTTTCTGCCGGCAGAAAGCCAACCCTGGCTTGAGCGCAAAACCTTTTATTTGACGATAATTCTTGGCTTTAAAACTCACAATTTTCAACTTGAAAATTTTTTAACATTTTTTCTGTTATTTAAAAAAAAAAAGAAAAAATGGATTTTTTGAAGAAAATTATAAACTTTAAGTCTTGTGCGGAACACCTAATTTTTTTTTGATTTGGATAAAATTTTTTATGTAGGATGTGGGTCGGTAGTGACGACTTTTTATCAACTTGACAAATAGAATTTCGAAAAAAAGTATTTTTCGATACACCTTAGTGACCGGCCTGTCTGCCTAAAGAAATATGACTTTCAATGAAAATTTGAGGAAATACGATCTATGATGAAAAATTGTGAGAGGGGGGGCATCACCTTTGGGGCAACCCCTGCTTAAAAGTGTTAACCCCGCTAACACTTTATTAAGAGTTAAATAGCTGGCCATTGAAACTTAACCCTCCTTGCATAAATTTTTGGATCCGTCCCTGGTCAAGAGTGATTCTAGGTATGTATTTTGTTGAATTGTGCATCAATGATGATTCTTTTTTTTCATGATTTCCCTATCAATTTCTATTTTGTTGGGTTTCATTGAGTTTTAAGTCACAAGTTTTTCAGAAGAATTATGGTCATACGAGCTATTCTACCAACCCATATTCCTAAGCTAAATAAAAACAGATAAGAGAATTAACAAATAAAAATATTAAAGCAAAAAAGCAAGAATAAAATGTGAACCGTTACTTATGGAGACTTTCAATTTCATTTATGAACCTGCTTATCTAATTTGCTACCAAAAATTTTCAAATTTGAGTTTTTTTCCTAAACAGTCTTAAAAGATCCTCATCAGTAGAATTTTTTTACTCTGCTTATTTGTTTCATCATTTGTTAGTTTACCATTTTGAACTTTATTTGCAAAACAGTACATTTGCACACTGAATATATTTATAGTTATAATTTAGTGTTTTATTTAATGTTTAATAAATTAGTAGAAAATGAAAGTTGTATTTAAAATAACTTAATAAATGTAATCATAAAGAGCAAATAATTTTACTTGCAAACATAAAATTGTCTGCAGACCAGTACATACTCATGTTGGCTGGCCCGAAAGACCAGTAGGAGTATTAACTAATTTGTAAGTCACTAAGATTTAATTACCAATACCAACTACATGAAAAGTGAGAGAAAATCTATTTCAGGAATTTTCCATTGATTTGATTTCATGAAAAAAGGTACTTGTTTAAAAAAAAAAATTAAATAGGGCTTCAAAAAATTAAAAGGCATTAATTTATTGATACTAATTCAGAAATAATTTACATTGAATAAAATTGCTGATTGTAAACATGATTTATTAATTTTTTTAAATGAATGCTAATTTTCAAAAACCATGACCAAAATGTTCCTGTCTTTTTTCCTGGAAGTATACGGTCAATTTATTATGAGGTTTTCACTTCATCTTGATTTTTCTTTCTCTGAACAACGGTTATGACAGGAAAAACGAAGAAAACTCATCGAGATTATCACATCATCAAAATTAAATCTTGCCTAAGACTTTGGCTCTGTAGTAAATGATTAAAAAAAAAATATTTAAAAATTTTAACTTAAAACAGAAGTTTTTTTTTTTGTAAATATTATTGCACTTTTTGTTGAGTTTTTTTTTTCAAATCAAAATATGTATTTCTCCATCAAAAATAAACTGTGCCAAAACAACATTGAAAGTACATGTTCTATACAGAAAGCACTGAATGTGCAATTAAATTACTTGCGAAAAGACAGTTCATATCTTGTATTTTTAAAATTTTTATGAAAACTTTTGAAAAAAAAAATTAATGTGGAATAATGAATATCATTTACAAAATGTAATATTTGATTTGCATACAAAATATGAAAAGACATTACACACAAATTAATTCAAAAACAACAACAGAGAGCACACACACACAGTTCCTCATTTACTATGAAAACCTAAATTAAGTCCAACAACTTTGCTTAGTTTGAAAATTTTAGACTTTCATTAAACAGGGGTGCCCCCTAACAGCAAGAGCGCACCCCCCACTCAAATGAGAAAAATACCCCTCAACCCTCCCCCTAAAAATTTCAATGGTACACTCTGCATCAAAAGCAATTTTGGCAGATAAATATTTCTAATAAGAACGTGTTTAAACAAACTCTCAAACAACTTTTTCATAAATATATTTTAATTAACAGGGTGAGATTACATAACCTTAAATACAGCTTTAAAATATAGTTAACAATGCAAATACCCCATATAATAATGCACAAGGATATGCAACTAAAGGTTGCTGATGATCCATTGCCAAGGCTGTTACAAATAATTTAGAAGCAGACAAAGAACACCAGGATACCGCAATAATAGTGAAGACAGTACATATAGTACCTTTTAATGACAATACCGACAGCCCTGACAAAACAACCATGGGTAGTAGACAGTATCCCAACACACTTATGGTGCAACCAACAGATACTCCATTTTCACTCATTAAATTTAATAATGCGTACATACAAATGCACCCCACTACACCAATACCATAGATGTACCCAAAATGAACTTTTCCGCTAAGGAGCAGAAATCCACCAAAACATAAACAAAAAACTAAAGGTCCTGTCAAATCGGTTTCTTGCAAAATTGAAGCATTAGGTTCTTTGATTGGGTTCAAAACTGCAATAGTCTTTTGCCAAATGTGATCAAAATTTATTCCAAGCTCTTCAAGCAAAGGAGGCTCGTCTTCATAATTTTCCTCGTTGCTTTCAGTGAATGGCGATGAAGCTTCAGGAGTTAAGATGCTGCCAGCGTATGCTGTAGGGGGCGTATAGTAGATACCCTGATTCTGTGCAGAGCTAGGATGAGATGAAATCTTTACATTTTGAGAACTGTCGTAATCGAATTGGCCAAACTGAGGTTGTGTGCCAAACTCTGGCTGGCCAAAATCGTAACGATAAGCACCTCCAGCCGGATCAACATTTTTTTGGGTAGCATTCCAATCGTAATAGCCAGAATTGTCGGTGGCCATTTCTGTATCATTAAGATTGTCTCTTTCAGCAAATCAATTGTTTAAACTCATACATTTGGAATAACATACGTATTACCGATTTTTGCAAAAAATAAACACTGTGATTCGATGACAACGACAGCAGATGAGTTGAGAAGTCCTGTTGGCACAACTGCTTTTTACTGAGCTTACGTTAGAGGATCAAGACCGGTAGCAACCGGCTGATTAATCATGTGATAGCAATGACGTTAGCGGTTACTAACCGGTTGTTCGCGAACCAATGCTTCATCGAACACTTTCGGTTGAAAACCGGTTACTTGCGCAGACATGACGCAGACGAATAACACACAGGTGAAAAATACATATAATTGGTCAAAAATATCACGTGGTTCCATAGACCAATCAACCAGCTAGAGTTGCGGTCGATCGGTAGATCAACCGGTGAGGCTCATAAAGCGACATCGGAAGCAACCAGTTAACCGGTAGTTCTCAACTGAACACTGCGGTTAGCAACCGGTACTGACCGGTAGACCGGTGAGGTTTGTCGAACGCAAGCTGAAAAAGTTGTAAAGCGAAATATGTTATACTTGTTTGACATCAGGAACAAGTAAAGATAAAACCCTTAGTTAATATTTAGTTTGTTATAAAATAAATATTAGGCTTTATTAATTTTGGAGAGATGATTATGATATTTCTCTCATTTTAGTTTCATTCTAAAAGTTTAGTGTACATCTAAACTCACTCAAGGTTGTTGTTTGGGGTCGTTCAACATGGCAGCGGTGAAATTATTAAAATTTTCTTCCTGCTCCTTTTTAAAATCCTTATCTGTAAGTTTGTATCTTGAAAATGGTCAAAGTTGTTTCTTCCTTTATTGACACTGAAAGTTTAACTGGCCAAAATTGTTACCGAAACTTGTTTCTTACGTGTCAGTTAATTGTTCTATTCATTTTGCGGACGATCTTTTTATAAGATAACTTAAATACAAACTTGTCTTAAATTACTGACTATTTCTGTCAAGTCTGC